>NC_133354.1:0-300000 GCF_030506205.2 Paramisgurnus dabryanus | reverse complement strand
AACTAGGACACGAATCACTTTCATCATCTTTTTTTTCTACTTCTTTTTTGTTGGGATCTCTGCTCCTAGCTTTCTTTGATTAGCAAAAATGTTTATTTACAGTAAAGTTTTTTTGCGGCTTGGAAGCACAGCCAGACTTACTGTAAAAAACGACACTATAAAGTGCAATATGCCAAATTGCAGAACCCGTCCTATCTCCGAGTTGACAAATGATAATGGATCTAACAGGAACAAGACCGGCTGTGTTCGGCTCACGGTTGCTTTCTTTGGCCCGTGCGATTTGTTCGATAGCGTCGGCTTTTTGCTTTGAATGCATCCGAGCATATTGTAGAAGTGCAAGCCATCAATGAAGAAAAATACGGTGTTGCTGAAGTTATGCAATAATTTATGAACCCTGAATTTCGAAACATGAGACGTTCAATACTCTTGAGTCGTAGCTCATATTATGAATTCAGTTTGGGACTCAAATAAAAAAAAATTTATTTGATAAATGGCAAGTCATGCAGTTTGGAGTGCACTACTTGGAAATGCTAAACAGGATGTTTTATTTTCATACTGTGGGATGATGTGCTTAAGGTTCAAAACTATAAATGTGTTTCTGTTTGTATCAGTAAGCAATCGTAACGCTTCCCTGCCTATCATGAGCACTGTGTTCAACCGCTGCTATAACAAAGACTGTTGACATTGCCACTGGCCCAGCACCAGCTCTCCGTAATCACCTGCATAAAGACCCACAATTCAATGCAGTATTTTTAGACATATGAATCATATTTTCCATGCTGTTGCAAATGCGGCTCAGATGTACCCTGGGGCTCTTGACAAGCATGATTTGATGTTTGAAAATATTCGAGTTGAATGAATAAGACCATCAAATCTAATATTCTTTAAATTCTTTGGAGTGCCGAGGGTCCTTTTTAATTTGGCTGTTGGCTGGCATGCGGATATGTTCAGATAAGAGTCTGTTTTTATAAAGTTTGTTAGAAGATGAACTGATAAATTTAATTCCAACAAGAACAATTGTTTATTTTTACATCAAAACACTTTTCATTCATAAATGCTATTTTGTGTCTGTGATTTGTAATGTTGCAGATTATTGCTGTTTCACAATATTTTACATTTCAGAAGTACAGTTTTTCTCTAAAATAAGCAACTTAAGCTAGTTTTTTTTTTTTTTTGGTCAGTCTGGTTTAACCAGCTAACACATCAAACTAAAAAAATAGCATTTATCACAAAATAAACCATATATTGATCTCTTTTTTTTGGACTGTGCATACTTGTTTGTGGTAGTGTTGTTATAGTGATTGTGTGTTTAATCCGGATGTTTGTATGTGTGTTTGTGTAGGGTCCACCAGGGGCTCCAGGAAAAGATGGCGTAAAGGTACAGTACTGTATGTTTCTTATTTATTATTATCTCTATGCTCAAAAGCACATTGTTACCACAGGCTGTTTTTCGTGTCTGGAATGCAAATATTTGGAAAATAAAAATAAAGCTGATTAAGACCAATCACAACATCACTAATGAAATAAACTCGGGTCAAAGGATCAAATATGACATCATCCATGGTAATATTAAATCATTGGTAGCATAACACCATTATTACATTCTGGAAATGGATAATACTGTTAGTCAAAATATTGCAAATTTGATTACACTGAGGAATTTCACAGGAATTTGCAAAAAAAAAGATGAAAACTCATGTGAGTATTTATATCACTTTTTGTTTAGTACGGATATGTGACCCATGCTGGCAAAATGAGTCGGAATGCACACAGACCAATTTTGAGCTAGAGGCAAAACAAAATATGAATGTCGATTTTGGTTGAAATTGAGGTTATCACAGAAATAAGTACATTAAGCTCTCATCTAACAATCCTAATGCTCTTAATAGTCATTAAACATCTAAAATAATCTTTATTTGTACGGTTTTTGAGAGGGGTAGCGTCCTAAATGCTTAACCTCTACAAAGATGCGTGTTCATCCACAAGTACATCTGACATTATGGTTACGGTTTTAAAACATACAGGAATTAGAAAATAAAGTGCAGGTCTTGCTTGATGTTAAAAGAGTTATTAAGAGCATTAAGACATGAAAACACACATGCCCACTGCGCGAGCACACTACCCCAATAAATACACAGAATTACCGTTTTGACAGGAATTCACGCAGATAAAGGGGCGGTTTCCCAGACAAGGATTAGACTAGTTCTAGACTAAAATAAATTTAAGAGCTGTCCAACAAAACAACTTGCACTGACATATCTTAAAATACATCTGTCAAAAGATTAATCGCGATTAATTGCTTACAAAATAAAAGTTTGATTTGCATAATATATGTGTGTGCACTGTGTGTAATTATTTTGTATATATAAATACCCACATGCATATATACATTTAAGAAAAATATTATGTATGTATATATTTTTTAATCTATATATATATATATATATATATATACATACTCATGTAAAAGTTTCCTAAATACATACATGCATGTGTGTGTATTTATATATATAGGCCTACAAAATAATTACACACAGTGCACACACATATATTATGCAAAAACAAACTTTTATTTTGTATGCAATTAATCGCGATTAATCTTTTGACAGCCCTAGTTTTTAGTAAGGCATGTTTGTTAAAACTAGCTATATTTTCAAATTAAACTAAGACCTAGTCCTGGCTTAAGCTAATCTCGGTTCTGGAAACCACCCCATAATCTGTTATGGTTTATGTGAATGTTTGGTTCTCTGTTGGGAACAAAATATATCTAATGTGTAAAATTATATCCTTGCATTACATTAGATCTTAAAGCTGTCTTAAAGACAAAAGTTGAACATATATTTTCCTATAGATATTGTTTTTGACTTTGTGTTTGTTAAATCTATAGGTTTTACAACTGATTTTAAGGTATAGATGCGGTAATTTGGTTTTTGAACCTTTAAATATCTTCAACTTGATTTTTCTTAAAATTGACTTTGTTGACTCTGTCGACTTCAAACACGTGTAGCTCTGTCATTTTTGTCAGATTCCAACAAATCATGCATCATTTTGAAGTGTTTTTTTTTTTTTATAAAGAATGTCAAAATATTAATAACTCATTTTAAAAAATGTGCTCATTCCGACTAGGGGTGGGCCGGTTTGTATTTTTTTTTACCGCGGTCGGTAATCAACAAATTCCCGCGGTTTTGCGGTTTATTGGCAAGACAACGAGTTAAATAACATGCATGATTTATTTATCTTCAATACAAAACACGTGCAAATTACTTAAGGAACATGTAAAGTGAATATTATTTCCTCCCACATTTCTTCAATTTCAACATTCAACAACCTTAACAATTAATATTATCAGTTAAAAAAAATGTTAACGCATTGTGCGTGTCCACACATCCTGCAGACATTTTGCCACTTTTCTATCCTTAATTTGTGAATAGCCTGTAAATGACGCAAATTATTGCTGCCCTGATGGTCTGGTACAATAACCATTTGTATGAGAAATCACTTGTACTGCATATGTGTCCGTGCTTGAGTATAGCTGGCAAGCTGCACTGAGACACGTATGTGTGCGCAAGATTACGCGGTCCATCTGTCTCGCGCGCGCTTTTTGCGGTTATGACGGTGAGGAGCTCAGACTCGCGGCATGGGTCACGTGACCGCGGTATGGCGGTAATCCGGTTACCGCCCCAGGCCTAATTCCGACTCCAAATACATATAAAAATGAAGGTCCTTAAAGGAATAGTTTACCCAAAAAGGGAAATTCTTTCATCATTTACTCATCCTTAAGTTGTTAAAAACCTGTATACATTTCTTTGTTCTGCTGAACACAAAGGAAGATATTTTGAGAAACTGTTTGACTTTCATAGTATTTTTATTTCCTACTATGAAAGTCAATGGTGCTTCCGTTTCCTACTTGATTTCAATTATCTTCCTTTATTACATAGAAATGGATACAAGTTTGTAATAACTGAATAAATAAAGTATTTTCATTTTTGGTTCTTCAAAGTACCATTCAGTCAATTGTTTTCATACCTTTTTATGATCTTTCCCTAAAAAAAAAACTTTATGACAGAACAACAAAATAGACAACTATAGTAAAAAAGGATTATCAAAGTTTTGAAAAAAAGGTAGACGTTTGTTCATGTTTTAGCCGAGATGTTTAGGTCACCTAAAGTAAGCAAACTTATTAGATATTATCTTCAGATTTCTATGTCTTTAACCAGGTGTGCTTTTATTCAGGTAGCTTAATGTCATGTTAACAGTGTGCAACCTTAAATGTACTATATATTGTAAGACACTTAATGCTAATGTCCAGAGCAGTACCACAGACTATTGTTGCATAATGAATTGCGTTCTGGGTGAGAAATTGGATTTACTGTGTAACAACAAGTGTGCCTGAATGAAGTATCTTTCAACTGTACCTCTATAAAAACAGCCTTGTTTGTTTAAAACATGCGTGTGTGCTCAAACAGAGGTTGAAGGTTGATCTTGCGTATATTGTGTTTGTGCGCTTCAGTTACATGTTTGTGTTACTCTGGCTTTGTGTTCAAATCGAAAACATCTGGCCCCGCTCAGTACCTCTGTGCGAACCTTGACCCTACATAATCCCACCAGAGGGGTCAATATCTCACAATGTCTGTCTGTGCGGTACCTACAGCCATACCTCAACCCAAATGAGCTATAGACCGACTCCAAATGGTGCGCAGAAACAGCACTAAGATAACACTCTGATGTTAAATAAACTCATTTATGTCTTTTGATTTGACATGGCAGCTATATTATGGTTTTGAGTGATTAATCTGAATGTGTACAAGATTGAAAAGTGAGAATTAGGAGGTCTGATTTTGACGTGGCTTGTTTCCTCGCGTGTGATCGTGTTACTGAGAGATAGAGGGCAATAACTGTCCCGTTGGGCTTCTCATTGCTTCTTTACTGTAATCCTGCTAACCCAAATATTTGTTTGGATTCTCCAGGGGGAGAGAGGGCTTCCTGGGGAACCCGGACCACCAGTAAGAACCTCTTATCATGAACCTTTCTCTCATACAGTTTGTGTTTGAAATATTTTTATCTGTACTGCCCTCTTTACACCTTTTCTTTCTGGTTCACCTCAACAGGTGAGCGTGCATGCGCGTACATGTGTTTGTGTGTTGGTGTGTGTGTGTCCACAATACAAAATTTACAAAAATAAGTTAAGAAATAACTTCAGTTCAAAAGTTTACATCCCCTTGATTCTTAATACTGTATGATGATACCTGGACAATAACTGACTGTTTTTATGTTGTGTTATAGTTACTCATGAGTCTTTTGTTTGTCTTAAGCCATTAAACTGTCCATTGGTCTTCAAAAAAATCCTCTGGGTCCTGCACAAACTTTGTTTTTCCAGCATTTTTGCATATTTGAACACTTTCCAACAGTGACTGTATGATGTTGAGATTCATATTTTCGCACTGAGGACAATTGAGAGACTCACACACAACTATTACGAAAGATACAGACATTCACTTAGGGTCAAGAAGTCGACACAATACATTAAAAAACAGGGGTATGTAAACTTTTGAACCAGTTAAATGGTGTAAATTGTTATTATTTTGTTTGCTTTGAACTGAGTAAATATCTTGGATTATATGTAGCTTCTGAGAGGCATTACTATATGAGAAATTAGTTATTATTATTATTATAAATATATTTATTATTAAATGCATTAGCAGCTTACATGAACTAACAATGAGCAATATAGTTTGTCAGCATTGATTCATCTTTGTCAGTTCATTTAAAGGAACACAACAACATTTTGGGATTTTAGCTTATTCACTGTATCCCCCAGAGTTAGATAAGTCCATACATACCTTTTTCATCTCTGTGCATCCTGTAACTCTGTCTGACGCACCCACTGCTAGCTTAGCTTAGCACAAAGACTGGAAGTAAATGGCTCCAGCTAGCATACTGCTTCCAAAACGTGACAAAAAATGCAAACATTTTCCTATTTATATGTTGTGATTTGTATAGTCACAGCGTGTACAAATAACAAGGTCATATGAGACACAGCCATCTTTTAACAGTATACATACTGGGAACTATATTCTCAGAAGAAGAAGCACTGCTACTTGAGTCACTCCACCAATGTAGCAGTGCTTCGCCTTCTGAGAATTTAGTTTCCAGTATGTATACTGTGTCTCATATGACCTTGTTATTTGTACACGGTGTGACTATACAAATCACAACACATAAAAAGGAAATTGTCTGCATTATTTTTGTCACTTATATTGAGCAGTATGCTAGCTGGAGCCATTCACTTCCAGTCTTTGTGCTAAGCTAAGCTAGCGGTGTGTGCGACAGACAGATTTACAGGACGCACAGAGATGAAAAGGTATGTATGGACAAATCTAACTATGGGGGATATGGTGAATAAGCTAAAGTTCCCAAAATGTCGGCGTGTTCCTTTAAGCTAATGCATTGTGTCAACAAATACAACCTTATTGTAAAGTGGTACCCAAAATAATAACAATTTACTGTACACAGACCATCCTGTTCTGTATAGTGTATCTTAGGTCTTAGGCCATCATGCCACCATTAGATTTGTTGTTTTTGCATTAGTATAGTGAACATATATAACTATTTCTCAATCTCTTATTAGAATACAACCAGAAAATACAGGAAATTTGTATAAACTCAAGTGTTAATCCTAATTTCTAATTTAATGACTTCAGTACATTTGGTCTCTTCAAAAGAGTTCAAGATGTGTTTAGTGCCAAGAGGTCACACAAATACTGAATTTTCACCTGACAAAATTTTTAAATTTTTTGTATTGTACATATTACCTATATTTTTTTGTTTGTATCTTTACTCTTTCTCGTCAATTAAGAGAAAACATTTGCATGGAAAAAAACGTGTTCCTGATGAGTTTTTATTAGGGCTGTCAAAAGATTAATTGCGAATAATCGCATACAAAATATTTTTTTTTTTGCATAATTTATGTGAGTGCACTGTGTGTAATTATTATATATATATATATATATATATATATATATATATATAAATACACACACAGTAATGTTTGCATTTAAGAAACATTTATATACATTTTGATATATTTTATATTATTTTATTATTATTATTGTTATTATTATATATTATAAATATACCTAAATAAAAATGTTCTTAAATTCATACATGTATGTGTGTATTTATATACATACATAATATACACACACACACATATATTATGCAAACACAAACTTTTATTTTGTATGTGATTTATCACAATTAATCTTTTGACAGCCCTAGTTTTTATGTTAATCTGTAATACCGTGATTAATCAATAGATGGCGCACTTTCCCAATGTATATAATAACTAAAGCAAAAAATTATTTACTCATTTTATTCTCCGTGCATGTTATGATAATAGTTCTGAATCTGATCTCTAACAAAATTCCTTCACAAAAATGCAATTATTTCAGATTTTTAAGAAAAATACCCATATTTAAGAGTTTGTAAGCAGAGATAAAAATATAGATAGGATTAAACGTTTTTTCACGTTTTGTTTGTTTGTTTGTTTGTTTGTTGTTTGTTTGAAAGCAGAGGGTCTGTTCTTTCATTTGATATATTTGTATGTTTATATATTTTTAGAAGAAAATTTCCTGGAGGGCATTTTGTAAAACTTTTGTGAAAATCACAAAAAATGCTGGCGGGCAACTTTTTTAAAAAAAAGGCTGGCGGGGAATGAGTTAATAAAGTGATAAAAAAATGATGAATGGTCATTAAAACTTTGCTAAAATAACAAAGCTGGTGGTGACTTAATACTTTTACACAATACTGTATATGCACAAACGTTTTATACTAGTGACAGATATTTATGTGATGTGTGTTCAGGGTCCGCCTGGATCGTTTGACTTCTTGTTGCTGATGCTGGCTGACATCCGTAATGACATCGCAGAGTTACAGCATAAAGTTTATGGAAGATCAATGCACTCATCGGGAGAGGATTTCCCTCCTGATACGTGGAGGGAAAACCAGGATAGCCTGGACTTCGGATCTGGAGAGGACTACAAACCCCAGAGTCATCCTAAGAGCACCAGGAAGAGAAAATTGCCCCGGACCTTAAATAATCCTGATTGGCAGGTTTAAGAATGCCAATATTGAAATAAGGACTTATTAATGAGCGATTGAATAGTGTAAATATCAAAGAATGATTGCTATTTAACGGTATAATCTCTGAAAAAGAATGTATTTCATTGTATGAAATCTCTATTTTTATAACATAAAGGTTGTACATTTTTATAATTTCTGCAGTGCAAATGAGTCATTTGTTTAACAAATATTTGAACTTTTATTCATAACATGGTTTTGTTGTTTAAAACCACAAATCAAGTGTTTGCACCATTAACTGGTATTACGATAACACCAGCACATACACACACCACATGTGTATGGTCAAGCTCTATGAACACAGAATGAAAACATACGAAAAGTGAAAGCAGTTACATACTGTGTACAATATAAAACTGATTGTAATTTAGATTTTTCTGTGTTGTGCTTTAGACCAGGCCAACAACATTTAAAAATAATCCAACACTTACTTTTTTATTTTATTTTACACTTGTGATTCTGTATTAACATTTAATCCATCTAAATTTGGTTTTGATGAGGTAGATGGAGTATAAATACATTTCATTGAGTGCATTGCATTATGGGATACACTAAAAGTATTCCTATAATGCTCAGTTGGTGGTCATGGGTTTGTGTCCAAAGAAACACATAAAGTAATCAAATGTAAACTTCTAATGCACTGTTACTCACTTCAGATAAAAGCAGATGCCAAATTTATAACTATAAAATTATACATTTGGGAGAATAAGAAGTGCAGAAATATGCACTCAGCAGTATTGCCATGGCAGGCTTAAAATTAGAAAACATTACTTTCCCTCTAATAGCTTATGCCCAAATTCACTCTTTTTAAGAAACTGAAGAAAAAAACGCTATATTTTTAATGATAACACACTGTTTTGTACAAGTAGACAAGCAATTATTAATACACTCATCTAAAGGATTATTAGGAACACCATACTAATACTGTGTTGGACCTTCTTTCGCCTTCAGATCTGCTTTAATTCTACGTGGCATTGATTTAACAAGGTGCTGAAAGCATTCTTTAGAAATGCTGGCCCATATTGATAGGATAGCATCTTGCAGTTGATGGAGATTTGTGGGATGCACATCCAGGGCACGAAGCTCCCGTTTCACCACATCCCAAAGATGCTCTATTGGGTTGAGTTCTGGTGACTGTGGGAGCCATTTTAGTACAGTGAACTCATTGTCATGTTCAAGAAACCAATTTAAAATGATTCCAGCTTTGTGACATGGTGCATTATCCTGTGGTCATAAAGGGATGGACATGGTCAGAAACAATGCTCAGGTAGGCCGTGGCATTTAAAAGATGCCCAATTGGCACTAAGGGGCCTAAAGTGTGCCAAGAAAACATCCCCCACACCATTACACCACCAGCCTGCACAGTGGTAACAAGGCATGATGGATCCATGTTCTCATTCTGTGTACGCCAAATTCTGGCAAAATTTTTCCAGTCTTCAACTGTCCAATTTTGGTGAGCTCGTGCAAATTGTAGCCTCTTTTTCCTATTTGTAGTGGAGATGAGGGGTACCCGGTGGGGTCTTCTGCTTTTGTAGCCCATTCGCCTCAAGGTTGTGCGTGTTGTGGCTTCACAAATGCTTTGCTGCATACCTCGGTTGTAACGAGTGGTTATTTTAGTCATAGTTGCTCTTCTATCAGCTTGAATCAGTTGGCCAATTCTCCTCTGACCTCTAGCATCAACGAGGCATTTTCGCCCACAGGACTGCCACTTACTGGATGTTTTCCCTTTTCACACCATTCTTTGTAAACCCTGGAAATGGTTGTGCTTGAAAATCCCAGTAACTGAGCAGATCAGTTTGGAGTTCAGGTGATTGTTTTGACCAGGACCACACCCCTAAATGCACTGAAGCAACTGCCATGTGATTGGTTGATTAGATAATTGCATTAATTAGAAATTGAACAGGTGTTCCTAATAATCCTTTAGGTGAATGTACTTGTCATTGGTTAAATATTTGCAAAACCCACTGATACCAGTAATAATGATTTATGACAAAAAAATCACAAAATATGGTGATACAAGTTTTGGAAGGACAGTGACGATATGCAATTCCTACACTCTCAGAAAAAAGTACAAATGTCACTGGGGTGGTAACCTTTTTAAAAAGTACATATTTGTACCTGAAACCTGAAGAGTGCATATTAGTACCTTACAAGTACATATTGGTACCAAATGTATGCATATTATCCATAGCTATAGTTCATATCAGGAGCTTTTTAAAGCCCCAGTGTTTTTAATTTTAAAAAAAGTCTAACACAAGTCCAATAATGTAGAACCTACTGTGTGTTTCATTTCTTTAGGTTATGTTTGTATCTTGGTTAAGGTCCCCCTATAGTAAGGCCAAATCTGCCTTTTGAAGATTTATAGTAAAACTTAATCTGACCTCTAACCTACAGAGAATAAGATTCCCATCACTGTGTGCCCGTCTGATTCTAACAACTTTCTTCCTTCACATTTCACGGTTAAATTGTACGGATCCCTGTGAGAATCCCACAGCAGTGGCCCGTGAAAGGAAGCTGTCTGATGTAACCGGCCAACAACTGCGGCCAGTTCACCCTGTAGGCCTGTTAAACATAGACTTCATCAAAACACCATTTTCCACTGAGACAAGAACAACTTTGGCTCATGTCGGGGAAGATAATATTTTGATTCCACCAAATGAAAAGATTAATCGGCTGGTTGAAAATAATATGTACGTTTGGATATGGCTGGATAGGTTTATGTTACCTTTATATTGTGTAAGGTATGAAGTGAGTCTGGGGTAAAATGTCAGATGAAACTGATGAATATTTAGTATAGAACTTAATCTCCATTAGAAAGGTGAAAGTAAAATAGATTTGCATTACACAATTTAATTGCAAATTATTAAAGAGCACTTATTTCTAATCCTGCGCCAGTTTATCCTACATATAAAGTATATACAGTATGGATTTATGCATTTATCTGAAATAAAACAACTGGCATCAGCAGTAGCGTTAAAATAGTTAACAGAAAGTAAATAAATTAGACTGAATTCAAACAGAAGAAATGGGTTTAGATTGGACTTTGAGTTGATTTAAGCATGTTTTCCCATTTCAGATCTTAACATTTCTTTAGTATGAAACCAAATAGTTCACAGTGCTTTAAACTTATTATTTGACCGCAGCTAATGTTTCCTTTGGGTTAGGTTTTGGAGAACACTAAGCAGACACATTTTGCAATTGCAAAGACACAAATCATGAGTGTTTCTTTATGAATAAATGAATTAAAGGTCTTGGCCAACTCGATAAAAAAAATGCAATTCAAAACATATAAATGAAATATACTGTGTAGGGGAATCTTGAGGTTTAGTTAGATTTTTATTCAGTGCTATTTGATTGAATTATCCTTCATCGCAACATCACATTTTTGTAATACTAATGTTCAACCACTAGATGGCAGCAAAAACTGATATATTTCATTGATGTTGCATTAGATCAGAGGTTTTCAAACTTTTTTGTCAGTCGAACACCCTTGACCTACATTATTTATTTGAAGTAAAATAATTTAAACAAATATTTTAATTATTTAATAGCGGGTTTGCATGTTTTACTTAAAAAAACATTCATTTTTTGTAGTATTTTTCTGTAGTATTTTACATAGTTATTGCTATTATTACCTGGTATAAAAATTGTATAGGTACATTACACGTATCTGTCCATTATGCATGAGTCTCAGTTTTCTGATACATATTGTAGAGTTGTGTAATGGTCACATGACATTAAACAAGTAAAATATATATTTTGTTAATGTTTTAGTTACATTTGTAATTTTTTTTTTATTTATTTACCTTTTATAATTAATCAAATAATTTTTTTATCAACTCTCAAACCAGTAATTTTGGAAACCATGCACTAGAAAAAATCATTGTTAGGGGTTTGTCCACAAGGTGGCAGATTGTCTTTTGTGCAAAAACAAATGTTGTCTTTAATTCTTTTACTGGTGGACCTGTGCACACCATCCATACAATGCCAGACTAGGCAATCCCAAACCATCACCAACCACTCCATACATTTGCATTTACAACAATCTGATCAAAGCCTTATAAATTTGTGTTTTTTCCATGTTAAATTGTTAGTATGATCATATACTTTTAATATAACGAACTCATTTTAGATTTTTTTTTTATTGTAAATTTAGATGAATTTTTATGTAATTCAAGAAAACAGAAAAAAATACTGTATAAATAATATAGGCTATTCATATGTATTAATCATGTTGATACAACAATGTTGATATTTGTAAATAAACACATATAGGTCTGTCATAGACGTCCACAAAAATTACCCAGTTCAAAGGTCAAATGTTGACCGTAAATATGACGTCCAAGTATTTGGAGGTCCAAATAGTGGACCTATTGGACGTTGAACAGATGTCCAGAACTGGTCATGGACCGACGGACCCAATATAGACATGATTTGCATGTCTATCCGACGTCCAATGTTTAATGGGATAGACTAGTTTGGATGGTGCTATCTGTTGGATTGCATGCAAGGTTTTTGGAACAGTCCACAGCAAAGTCCATTCAGAACCTTGGCTTGCTTTCCGAGTGCCACAATACCCCAAAATCAATCCGTTCTGGTCCCAATTATCCCCTCTCAAAAGCCTGACACCCTTTCCATGTCCCTTTTTTGAGAGATTTTGTGCTCCAGTTCTCCGCTCAGTAATTAACGTCTAACCCCGTTTAGATCTGTTTCCACTGAAGGAATTATCACAGCAATAACAGGGCCAATGTGTTGTGTGCAAAATCAACCTGAACTGAGCACTTGTTTTGTGCTGATGCCCTAGTGCTGGTTGTTTCAACCCATAGTTGTATAAAATCAACAAACCCAACTGTTGGGGTAAATTAAGTCCTTATTTTACCAACCATATAAAACAACCGCACATTTAGCAGAACAATATACATGCTGTGCTAAGTTTGAAGGTTAAAAAAAAAAAAATATGGTTGTTCGTGTGCATACAGATGTGTGCGTGCATGCTGTGTGTGCATTTTAGCAAGTAAAGAGTTTTCATAGTAGTGTTGATAATATAATAATGTGTTGCCTGCGGCCCTCAGTAAGTACATACAGGTGCAATGAAATCATGTGATCTGTCTAATATTACAGCTTATCTGATCTGTTCCACTATTGCAAATGTGATCAATGTCTTTAGGCCTATATTTGTCTAGTAGACGCTTTTATCCAAAGTGACATTTTTATTTATTTTTATTTGTTGCATTGGTACCAACTATACAGGACATCTATGTTAACCTCTTCAACCCTGAGGACCCTGTCCCGGGTCCAGAATTTCGTATTTTGACTTAATATAAAATATTCTTTTAATCTTTGATGCTCCGTCATGGACCCCAGTAACACATATGAGATACTGTTTGAAAGCTTAGAGTCTCTACTTTCTGCAGATATGCATCACTTTGACACATCTTTTACTGTAAGAAAGTTATTTACACTTAATTTACACTATCACCCCCCCAATATTTTATTATATCATTTAATATTTACATATTTCATATTTTTCAAAAATGACAAACATGGGCAAGTCTTATATCAAATGAAAGCTTTCACTCTCAGGAATAAGGCTACAGTGTTATTTTTGTTCTAATATCAACACATATCCAACAATCGCTGAATGAATAATAAGGTAAAAAATGGTCTTTTGTAAACATATGTGAAACTTGAGTGTGGACTGCCTCAGATAGCACATATAGCCACAAATGATACACCATCTTTTATCTTAGGTCCTACTCTAAACAATGAGTCCATTCACAGCATTTTCTTTGGTTGTTTGCATAATTAATCCCTAGCTTTTTATTATATGTGCAAAACAAAAAATTAATATTTATATGAAAAATGTATTTTCGCACCCTTCAGTAAAATAAGAATATCTTTTGAATGCGACATGCTAAAGAGTTCATTCTTTTTTGGGGTGTTTACTGTCTGCTGCTGGTAACAACCAGAACTGTCTGCAGTCTGCTAGAGCACAAAGAACCAGAGTTATACACTATCAAAGACAGTATTTACAACATAAAAAAGAAAATTTGGTGTTTCATCATATGAAAAACAACATAAATAACAAAATTTGTCACAAACAGCAGCTTTTTATGTAACTTCAAAGGGTTTTCTTTAAAATGATATAAAGAAATTGCATTTATTCCACTGTATGTGGTTATGGGGACACTTCAAATGTTCTTAGGCAGAAATTGTATACAAAAAGGGTATTATTCCTCCCTTCAGTTGGAGTAAAATAACTATTGCATAGATTATGATAGAGAAAAAATTCCTTTTTCCTCTGTAAGCTGACAATTGCTGGAATCAAACAAAACTGTCTACAGGGACCTGAGATACCCAGGGCCAGAGTTATATACTATCAAATAAAAACTTTAGAAAAAAACATCAAAAAGCGCCTATTTATTTCTGTGTTTATTAGAGGACTGATATCACATACAACCATGTTGAGCACTTTTAACAGTGTTTTATGTAATTTCAAAGGGTTACCTGTAAAATGATACCAAACTTTTGTATGTAAACCTCTGCATGTGGGTATGGGATGCTTTTGAAATTGGGTAGGCCAAATCCAGGCGAAAATCCCCAAAATAGCTTCAGGGTGTAAGAAGTTAAACAAGTTTGCCAAATAAAGCCACGTGAAGATACAACATGTGTTATTAAGCTGCCGAAATGTACAATAACATTTGATATTTAATGTAAGTGCATAATCCAGGAATAACTAGATATCCTACTGCATACACTATTGTATGTTTGCAAAATGTGTGCAAAAAATTGTATGCACAAAGCAACATGATCTTCTCATTTCCATGTGTTAAATAAATAAAACCTAATATCAGCATGTATTACATCATTTTCTTTATTTACTTAATCAGACTGCCAAAGACATATTCACAATCACATTCAAATACATAAAGAAACCCAATTAAAAGCTACTTTGAAAAAAAAATATGATCTTAATGAAGATTGTGCAAAACCATCAGTCTTTTAAATAAACACGCACCATACTTCACAGATCTGAGAAACAAACACAAAGGTCTTCAGGGATGTAAGGGAGGAGGAAGAGGTGACATTTGGGCAGAAATATTCTGCAAAATCCCATCTGGAAGTAATTAATGGACGGTGTACAAGTGCCAGCCTTAAAAGATTTCAAATATTTGCTGAAGTGCCCCTTGTTCCTAATTATATCTCACTGGGTGCTTCCCTCATTATTTAGAACTGCCCACTATGAAGAAAACACACAAGCGAGAGTGAATGCGGCCCCCCCGGGTCCCCGGTTTGGGCCCCGTTCAAACAGCATCAAGCTAATGCTTAATGGCAGCTCACTGTGTTGAAATAAAAGTCATAAATGAGGTAATTTTATTAACGGTACTTGCTCGTCCAGCCGCGATATAAGACCGGAGAGGGAAAACTCACGGCATAGGCGGAGGAAATTAGAGTTTCACTCCGCGCTAATTAATGCCTTTAAGAGATTAAATGCAAGCTGCCCCAAAAAACCTTCATTGAGAGAAAGAAATACATTGTTGCCCTCCCATGTAATTACAGGACAGTGCAAATTCAATTTTAATGAGGCGAAAGCCACTCCTTCAGCTCGGTTTTTCTTTTTTCCTCTCTCCTCTCCACTCCACGGAAAGAAAAGCGAGTGCTAGTGAAAGCTTGCTCTTGTTGAGGCCTAAGTTAAAGGAAGCACTGGGCGAACAAAGGGTGATTGTGTGCAAACCGAACGCTTTAGAAGCTGTAAACAGGTACAGGGGTTGAATAGCCCTCCTTCTGAGACTCCTGGGAGGCCTGGATTCCCATCTCAACAACACTGGACTCTCGGAGAAGGAGGAACGGGTTGAGGAGGGTACATGCGCTAAAAAGGCCCCGGAGCAGCGAGCGCCTCTGAATGGGGCCCGAGATCACACGGTGTTACGCCACAGCCTCTCTCCATCTCTCATTGAGTTATCTTTATACTGGTTTTGTCTCTTCTAATTGGAGCTGATGGGTGACTAATTGGTAGCTTTCTTACAAAGCGCGGTACTTAAGCCACGACAGGACGAGGGAGACAGCATGAGCAAAGTTAATGAGAGGTTTTACACAAATAAAGGTCTTAAACTGGGCCCTCCATCTCTGTCAGGGGGGCCGCCGAGAGAAAGTTGAGGATATTCTTTTGTCATAAATTTCTCTTTTCCGTGCAGGTATCTGAAAGAGGGGAGGCGGGCTGGGGAAAATTCAAAGGTGGACATGTGGGGTACTTGTGACGATAAAGGAATCCATTCGATATTGTTTCGCTTTCGTGTGTCTGTAAATAAGAGCCGGGCACGGCCGCTACGGTGAAACTTCTTTAGTTCGGACAGATAATGAGAGGACACTCCAAACATACACACACAGGCAGACACAAAACTGCATCGAGCCACTTTAAGGCACTGTTGAGTGCCCAAAACACAGCACACACATGCGCACACAAAGGGCACTATTGCTTTATGTTGGCATACACACTTGAACACACTCGCAAAACACTCCAAAGTAAAATAGGTGCCACAAAAGCGAAGCACGTGACATGCAAGAACCAGACTAACACACTGCGTAATTGCCACATATTTTAAAAACTCTTAAATGTGAGCAACAAGGGATTAGATACACAGATTTAACTAAATATTTACATTCAAAAAGTCAATATTTTACAAATCCCTGATGACGAATCTATTATACATCTACAAATGAGCCCATCCAAAAGGGGTCAAATCTTTTTATTAGTTTTAGGGTATACTGAATAGCTCATCCAGAACTGAAGTGGTCACCATAGCGATGTGAACTCCCTGCAGGTGATGGATAATAAATGCGCCATGCTGCTTTTCTCTCAAGCCGTTTTTATTTACTCACGTTTTGTTGTGGAAATACTTGTTGTTTTAGTTTGGTGATTCAATGCAAAAGACGCACTGAATACAGAAAAGGAAACCCAGCTGAGACACGAAACCAACGCGCAGCTGTACAACATGCAAAGCATGTTTAGAGTGGCTTTTACGCACAAGACGCGGCGCTTATAGATTCAACAAAACGCATGCATTTTAATCTATTATGTTGAAAATATCAACAGTGTTTAACTGCGTTAGCAAAACGCTGATTTAAAGGCGCGAGGTGCGCCAGATGTCCAAGCTGCGCACATACTGTAAGGCGCTAAACATTTAAAATACACACGAGTACTGTAGGAGACACTCTACATCATAATTCGTGCGTTTATACGACTGTTCGCATCTTTGTGCTTTTTTTAGTCACTAATGTGTTAGCTATCCAGAACAGTTTTCCAAAAATAACAAACCAAGAGCGCATAAATTAGCTGGCCAAATATTTGCGCTGACTAATTTGTACAAGTATTCTTCCTGTGTGTAATCCATTAGCTCTCATCAGGTGCCATTGTCTCCGATCCAAATGAGGTATTTGCATTTCCTTTGTCATTTAAATCGCGCATTTCCTCCAAACTGTGAGAATTAACTTCCTAATGAACTTCACATAAAGGAGAATGGACCTCAATTACAAACTCTCTCCTCGGGCTAAACTAATGATGCGAACAAGAGAGACACTTGTGATGATTAAGGGAGTATCGTGAGCTGGAGAAAAGGCCACAGGAAGTCCCCAGCTGGAGTGATGCTGTTTGGCTGATGGATTACGCACAAGCAGAAAGGCAATATACAGCTTGGAACAACGAGGCATGACATTTAGGGCTGTCTACTAGTTTTGAAAATGCAACATGACAGGGTTTTAAGGCATAAGATGCCCAAAATCTGAAACCCACAAAGTTGGTAAGAAGATTTTAAAGCCACACAAATAGCCTTACATTTATGCATTTGGCAGATGCTTTTATCCAAAGTGAGTTACAAGGCAGCTTTACAGGAAATATTTGAGCACAAAAACTATAAAATCAGAAAGAAAAGCAGGAACGTTTTTTTCACTTTTTGCAAAATTTGTAGCACTTATAAAATGAAATTTTATAATAAATTTTTAAACTGTGGTATAAATGCAAAACCATTAACGTTAAAATAACATTTAGCAATCCTATATGGTTGACATATGTTACAAATTACACTGGCTGTCATCCACGGCACCTCTCTAAAGCTTTTCAGTTGTGACAGGGTCAGCTGACTTTAACCTTAGAGTGAGGTCATTCCCTCATTAGCCTTCAGCAATTAGCATAGAAAGTGAATGGCAGGGATTATGACCACCCCTCTGTGGGTTCGAGGCTTCGCCATGAATGACACCTCAGGAGCTCCTGCTCTTCATTCTGCTCTTATCCCTACCACAGGGTGCTGGTACTGACCTGAGACCAGGGGGTTGACCATTGGACAGAATGACAGGGAATCATCTACCTGGTGTCCCCTGTAGTGACAGGTTACTCCAGCCATACAATCTAGAAATAAAGATAGCACTCATTAAGACCTTAATTACAGGTTCAGTGATCGAATAAAAGGACGTTGTTCTGTCAATCCAGATGTGTGTGTCTATATATCAGTGTATGTGTGTATGCGCATGTATACTCAGAGATCAAGTGTTCTTTTAGCACAGAGAGTCTTGTTTTTAAAAGTGAATGAATGCAGCACTCTTAAAAATGTGCTAGAAAAGGTTCATGAATTATTTTTGGTTTCCCAAATTTCTTTAATATCTTTTTATGAAGCTTTTTCTACGACAAGGAACTGTTTGCAGAACAGAATAGTTCTGTGAATGTCAAAAGGATCTTTATGGAACCATAAAATCTTACAAAGAACCTTTTATATGTTCATATCTTTAGGGCTGGGGAAAAGATTAATCACGATTAATCGCATACAAAATAAAAGTTATTTTTGCATAATATATGTGTGTGTACTGTGTGTAATTATAGTGTATATTTAACCACACACACATACATATATTCATCTCAGAATTTTTTTATATATCAATTTTTATTTATTTAAATATAATATAGAATATATAAAAATATAAATAAATATATATACACACATGTAAATGTTTCTTAAATACATACATGAATGTGTGTGTATTTATATGTATAATTACACACAGCACACACTCATATATTATGCCAAAAATAACTTTTATTTTGTATGCGATTAATCGCGATTAATCTTTTCCCAGCCCTACTTTATATTTAAATTTATATAAGTATTTATATATTTTTATATTTATATCATGTACGGACCGTAATATATTCAAATGTTCATTTTTTTCTCCACACAAAAATTTTAAACTTTTTCAATTTGTAAATTTATATAGGACAAGTAAGTATAGATTTTCATTAAATAAAGGGCATCTGAAGTACTGTAACTGCTGGTTATGTATTCTGCTCAAAGTTCATGATTCACCCTTATTAGGGTTCATAGACTTAAAATATTAAGACAAGTCTCAATAAAACGTAATGTAGCTATCTATAGGTTAAATGTGAAATAAAATGTGACCGAGTTTCCTTGTCATATTAAGTAGGGCTGGGTATCAATTCAGATGTTTCAGATTGATTCGATTTCGATTCTTGATTCGATTCTGGTTCTCGGGTCGTTTTTTATACTCGATTCTCGATTCAACTCAATGAATATAGATTTAATACAAATACTATATTAATAAAAAATAACAGTGAACAGCAGTTTACAAGTGGGTAATTAATAAAAAGAAAATAAAAGCCACAACACTGTCGTCGTCGTCTTGCTTGCAAAATCTAAAATGCTTCCATACCTCTGACTTTTTATGTGAAGGTGGCCATTTAAACCGCCATTTAAAGCACTGAATGAATGAGCGCCTCTCGCTCCTTGTTAAAAAAGTTTCCGGAAATTAATATGAAAGAAAAAATAGATTCTGCTCTTTGAGAAGAGATTTTGAATCGACCACGTTTTAAAAAAACGATAAATCGAAAAAAAAAAATTAACTACCCTATTATAATACAGTGGTTCTCAAATGTTTTTCGCATGTGGCCCCACCTTGTGTATGGTGCACCCGTTTGTGTCTCCCCAAAGAAATTTTATGAAATTTTAAGCCTAAAACTTAAAATTTGAAATAAACAAAACATATTAAATTAAACAATTAGTTAGGAACCTTATTATTCTGAGGTTAAATTACACAGAATTTATGATAAATTTATATATTTTTATAAAACTGTCAAAAAACTGGGGGTTCCCTGGCATCACCTCAGGGCCCTAGTTAATACGAGTATACTGCATAGCATAGCACATAGTAGTAGTACATTGCTGCTGCATTACATTGTTTTTTACTTGTTTTTTATCATTTTAAATTTTGAATATTGATGGACGGCTAAAACAAGCTGAAATTGCTTACTTTTTTTGATGAGTGCAGTCAAAATTTCAAATAGTATGTTGAATTGAAATGACTTGCAAAGACAATTTGATTATAACGTTACACAATCTTACTATTTTACATTTACTTCTTCCTTGTACAATTATAACAAAATACTTACGCCTTTATTTTACTAGATTTACTACGGTTACTATGGTATTAGCTGTATGCGATGACACGTACGGATCCAGTCATCACAATCTGAAAACGAGGCAAAAAGCCGTCGCCTTATAAATCCTCCGCCTGTCAGTCAAACGGTTCAGCCAATGAGAGAGCGCCCTGTTGGCCATTCAGCTGTTTCCATCGTCCCGCCCCTCTCTGCGCTACGTCAGCACTCAGACTGAAACATGGCGGTCCCCATAGCAAAGTGCCTGGCAGCTCGTGTCTGTTTATTACTAATATCATTAATATTTCAATCCGTTATCGCCGACAACAACGCCGGTGACGTGCCGCATCGGCGCTTTGAGTATAAATACAGTTTTAAAGGGCCTCATTTGACACAGAGTGATGGACGAATCCCATTCTGGGTTCATACTGGGAGTAAGTTTGTGCATCTGCTCTCTCTCCTCCATCTGTATCACTTACCATTGTCTGTCAGCATGTTTAGATGTGTGGTTTAAATGCAAGTTTAGGCAAAAATGTATTCACTTAAGTGTTGCATTAATGTCGTTATGGCATTATTATATGAATGATTGTTTGCATTGAGCATTATAGGGTTCTTGTGTTAATGCAATAGTGTGGAAGTAAATTGTGCAAACGTTTATATTAAATCAGTGCATTTGTTTTGTCTGGTGCTTTGCTAGTTTTTATTTTTTTATTATTATTTTGCATGACTTGAGAAGTCATCAGCAATATGTTTCATTACAACTGTGGTTTGTGACATTTTCTGAAAAAATCAATGTGACTCAAAATTACTATAAATCCATATTTCTGCTGACATTATTGCATTTTTAAAATTCAGCATTTTCAGTATCTTCTAAAAGTGATTACCCCAATAAAAGTTATTTAAAGTAATCTGTCAAGCTTCCTGGCAATCAATGCAATTCAATACTCAAGTGTCAGACAGTTTATTTTTCCACTAAATACTCACCGAAGGGTTAAACTGATCAGAATAAAGAGCATCTGATAATGATAATATTGTGTAACTTTTTGCTGTCACCAATTGCTTAATAATTCTTTAGTACTCCACTCCTTATGCTCTCTATATGTCCTTTTATAAACTAACCAGATTTGTTGCACACAGATTTTTTGTTTTTACAAAACTTAACTTTTCTGTCTGAGAAGCATTTTTAGAGAAGCAGTAGTAAAGTTCATGATTTAGTGCTCAAAACCCACCTTCCTACCTCAGTTTACTTGGATTGAAGTGTGCATAGGGGAAAGATTGTGGTCCTGCAACTAAAATCAACCTGAAAATAATATGTTCAGCGATAATTATCTTAATATTTTCATTTATGTGTGCATTACATTTTCTTAGAGTTGTTTATTTATTCATTTTCTAATTTTCTCATCTCCAGATGCCATTCCAAGCTCGGATCAAGTCCGCATCACTCCCTCTCTGCGGAGCCAAAAGGGTTCAGTGTGGACAAAATCACCTGTGCATTTTGAAAACTGGGAAGCTGAAGTGGCATTCCGTGTGTCCGGACGAGGCCGGATGGGAGCAGATGGATTGGTGAGAGAAAAAAATGAAATTTGTGAGCCTTTTGGTTTTGATGGAAAGCTTTTTAGGGGGTTGGGGCTTCTAGATAACTTCGAAAATTATTAAAAAGACTGTGTTACGTGTGCCAGGACAGAAGCAGTCGATTTTACTTTGTAAAGAAACACTACATGCCTGCACACATAAAGACAAACAATCAAGACGGCAAAAGCATGGAGAAGTTTTGTTTAGTCAGACAATGAAGTAGGTTTATTACAAATGAACCTGGACTATTACCGAGCCCCTAAAGTGACATTGGAGGAAAAAATCTAAAGTTTAATTTTTTGTGCTCACGTGAAACTTTCATGTGCTCACGCGAAACCTTCATGACCAGAATTTTTTTAAAGTTTAGTTTCGCTTGCTCACGTGAAACTTTCATGTGCGCAGGCGAAACTAAACGCGATAGTTTCACGTGCGTAGTTTCACTACGTTTCGCTAAACTTTATTTAATTTTTGCTAAATGTCCCCTTAGGTGCTCCGTAGACTTTAAAGTGCCAACATTTTGGACATTTTTGTTGGAGAAGTGTTAATAAACTCAGTATCTTGAGCAGCACAAACACAGTCCTGTAGGCCGCTATTATTATTTGTTTTTGTTATGGTCGAGCATGGCTATAGATTGGGCATAGGCCCATAAAATCATTGTTACCACAGATTTGTATTTCCATATATTATTATAAATATTTACACGGAGACAACAAGGTGTTGTTTTCAAAAACTTGGGCTTTGAAACCCATGTTCAAAAGTTTGTGTTTTCAGGACCCCAAAACAGTGTTGTTGTGTAAACAACCCCTTACTGGTTATTAAAGCTCATTTATGTGGTCATGGGACCTTCATTAGTTTGTTCACAGTCTTAAGTTTCAGATAATTGCTCTTATCACGAGTGGGAGGGGCTTCTGTTGTACATCATAAATAAGTTTATCAGAACAAGTGTTCATAGGTCAGTCTTGATAAATCCATAAATGAGTCTTTCAGCATATTTGCAATGTAGAACAAGTAATTATAGTGTAGTGTCGTGTCTTTTCTTAAAATTGTCCCACAGTCCTGTGGAGCAGACCACACTGAACTCAAGCACCACTTACCAAATTACCCATGTTCAGTGAACAGAGTCTGATGTGTGTGTGTGTGTGTGTGTGTGTGTGTGTGTGCGTGTGTGTGTGTGTGTGTGTGTGTGTGTGTGTGTGTGTGTGTGTGTGTGTGTGTGTGTGTGTGTTTTGCAGGCCATATGGTTCACAACCAGTCAAGGTCTCGATGGTCCTGTGTACGGGGCTGCGGATCAATGGAACGGTGTGGGAATTTTCTTTGACTCATTTGATAATGATGGAAAGGTGAATGCACACACATATACTTTTATTTCTTAAAATGAACACTGTTACAGTTGGTTTTTTAAACTAAATGTGACCCTGGACCACTAAACCAGTCATTAAAATAGAGAATTAAACATCATGTAAAAGCTATAAATAACATTAAGTAAGCTTTCCATTGTTGTAAGGTTTGTTAAGAATCTTATCTATCTGATGGTGCAGAAAATCTAAATATTTCAAAAATTGCCTTTAAAGTTGTCCAAATGAAGTCCTTAGCAACACATACATTTTTATATATATTTAAGGTAGGAAATTTACAAAATATCTTCATGGAGCATAATCTTTACTTTATATCCTAATGATTTTATGGCATAAAAATCGATAATTTTTACCCATACTGTTGGCTACTGCTACAAATATTCCTGTGCTACTTAAAGGGATAGTTCACCCAAAAATAAAAATTCTGTAATTTACTTAAAAGTTGTTCCAAACTTTAAAAAATGTTTTTGTTCTGCTGAACACAAATGAAGAATACATTTTTTTTAATAACCAAACATATATGAGGCACCATTCACTTCCATAGTGTAATTTTTTCTACTGTGGAAGTCAATGGTGCCCCAGATCCAGCCCAGTCTCCTGAAGATGCGTATAAATAGCACGAAGTGTAAAACTCGTGCAATACATACGCCAAATTCCACTTTGGCGTGCATATGATACGCCAGTCCTTCCCATTCACTTAAACGGTGCATCTTTTTTTGTCGTTTTATTTATTGGTTTCTAATTTTTTTTGCTATTTTTTACCATTTTCGCTTGGGTTTAGGGTTAGAACAACTTTTTGTTATATAAAAATGACATCCTAACCCAAACCCCAACTCTAACCCCAACTCCAAGCGACCATGGCTTAAATATGGACAAAAACATGGAGAAACCTGTATATTAAATAACCTCATTAAGCAAATCTAATATCTAACCCTAAACCCAAGCGAAAATGGTTTAAAAAACAGAAAAAAATTGAGAAACCAATAAATAAAACGACAAAAAAAGTTGCACCGTTTAAGTGAATGGGAAGGACTGGCGTTTCATATGCACGCCAAAGTGGAATTTGGCGTATGTATTGCACAAGTTTTACACTTCATGCTATTTATACGCATCTTCAGGAGACTGTATTGCCAGATCTGCTTGGTTCCAAACATTCTTCAAAATATCTTCATTTGAGTTCAGCAGAACAAAGAAATGTATACAGGTTTTGAACGAATTAAGGATGAGTAAATGATGAAATAATTTTCTTTTTTTTGTGAACTATCCCTTTAAGATAGAGGTTTTGTGAGCCAGGGTCACATAATTGATAGAGATAAAATAATATCAAAGCTTTTAGATTTGTCTTCTTTGTCTCGTTAGATATTGTGAATCTTCCTTTTTTAACATGTTAAGTATTCTTTATTAATCCTAGTCAGAGGACGAATATTACGTTACAAAATGTGGAAATGTAATGTTTGTTTATGTCTAAATTCATCCAATTATGTTTTCACAATGTGTGTTTTGGACCAATCATCTTAAGGTAGAGCTAAATATGTATTTATGAAAGGATTATGCTTATCTGTCGTGCTTTTGTCTCACGAACGAATGTCGAAGCACCTCTGTAGATCTATATTATGTCTGCTCTGTACTAAATATAGATTATCTCTCTTCTCACTGACCTTTCTATTGTAGAAAAATAACCCTGCTGTCATAGTGGTGGGTAACAATGGAAAACTTGTTTATGACCATCAAAAGTAAGTAAACATATCCTCCTTGCTAACATCACTCATTTTTACAACTCAAAGGAGATTAAGAAATATGATTATTTATGAGAGAGAGAATGTAATCCTCCATCAGTCCTAATCTGAGTATGACAGTGAAAGCCAGCGGGGGAGAGCTGTTACCAGCATATGTGCTAGAAAAATTACAAAATAGTGATTTAAAGGGACACTCCACTTTTTTTGAAAAATTAATTCTTACCGTTTTGGAATCCATTCAGCTGATCTCCAGGTCTGGCGCTAGCACTTTTAGCATAGTAGCACAATCCATTGAATCTAATTAGACCATTAGCATCTTGCTAAAAAATAACCAAAGAGTTTCGATTTTTTTCCTATTTAAAACTTGACACTTCTGTAGTTACATCGTGTACTAAGACCGACAGAAAATTTAAATTTGTGATTTTCTAGGCACTGCTGAAAATAGTCCCCTGCTATTGAGAGTAACCAAGAGGACTATTTTCGGGCAGTGCGTAATATCACTACGCCTGCTGCAGCCATGTTACGTGGTTATTTTTGAGCGCGATGCTAATGGTCTAATCAGATTCAATGGATTGTGCTAAGCTATGGTAAAAGTGCTAGCGCCAGACCCGGAGATCATGTGAATGGATTCCAAAACGGTAAGAATCAAATGTTTAACTCTAGGGGAGCTGGAAAATTAGCATATTTTTTAAATAAGTGTAATGTCCCTTTAACCACATGCCTTCATAAATATGATAGCTGATTATATGAAGTATTTCACTTGTATATTTTATAGACATTTTTTAAATATCATTTAAATGGGATAGTTCACCCAAAAAATAATAAATTCATACTCATATTATTCAAAACCTGTATATGACTCTTGCTTATGTTGAACACAACAGAAGATATTTTGAGGAATATCTCAGTGGTTTTGTATCCGTACAGTATTGGTCAATGGGTACCAGTGTTGTTTGGTTACCTACAGTATTCAAAATATCTTCTTTTGTGTTCTGCAGAAGAAAGTCATACAGGTTTGAATGACCTAAGGTAAGTAAACAATGAAAGAATTTGATTGAACTATCCCTTTAAGAGAAACATTATTCAGAATGTATTTTTTTGGAAAGTGAACGTTGTATTTTTGTTGTCTGTATTTGTTTATTTGATCCATATTTGTTTCCTTTAGTGATGGCACAACTCAGTCTCTGGGTACCTGCCTTAGAGACTTCAGAAACAAACCCTACCCTGTACGCGCCAAAATCACCTACTACAAGCAAACATTATCGGTACTGGTGCATGTTTATATCTTTTATCTCATATATTATAACAAATAATCATAAATACAGTAGGCCACTGTGTTACAATCCAATTTATTCATCCTATTAGAGATGAATTTGAAGCAAAATGAACACTGATTCAGTCGCTGATTCCTCTAGGTATACATCAATAATGGCTTCACTCCTGATAAAGAGGACTATGAGTACTGCACCAAAGTTGAAAACATGATCCTTCCTGAAACTGGATTTTTTGGCATATCTGCAGCTACTGGAGGATTGGCAGGTATGAGTCCACAAAGGCTTTTATTGATTCACCTGTGCAGAAGCAAACATTGTCTTATGTTCTTATTAACGTTCATCTGAACCAAAATTGGACTGAAAGCAAAAAAAAGATCTAAAATCTCAAAAACAAATTTGAGTGTTTTGTATGGTTAAAGGGACACTACACTTTTTTGAAAATAGGCTCATTTTTCAGCTCCTCTAGAGCTAAATATTTTATTTTTACCGTTTTGGAATCCATCCAGTCGATCTCCGGGTCTGGTGGTATCACTTTTAGCATAGCTTAGCACAATCCATTGAATCTGATTAGACCATTAGCATCACGCTAAAAAAAGAACCAAAGATTTTTTTTATTTTTTCTATTAAAAACTTGACTCTTCTGTAGTTACATTGTGTGCTGACCGACGGAAAATTAAAAGTTGCGATTAGAGCAAAGTCTTTAATACGCCAGAATGAGAGTATAGTTCCCAACCATATAGGCTAAGAAAATTGTAACTTTTAAATTTTCGGCGGTCTTACTGAAGCGATGTAACTACAGAAGAGTCAAGTTTTAAATAGGAAAAATATAAAACTCTTTGGTTATTTTTTAGCATGATGCTAATGGTCTAATCAGATTCAATGTATTATGCTAAGCTATGCTAAAAGTGCTAGCGCCAGACCCGGAGATCAGCTGAATGAATCCCAAAATGGTAAAATCAAATGTTTGACTGTAGGGGATCTGGAAAATTAGCTTATTTTTAAAAAAAGTGGAGTGTCCCTTTAATTCGTAACTAGTCTCTCTATCGCCATCTCTGTTTAAAACATAACATTGCAGGTTGCTTTACGTACGTAAAATTCGACCCAGTAGCTCAGCTTAGAAATCATAATTATAAGCTTAGTGATGTGAATTGTAACGTAAGAAGACGTTAATGTTAATCACTGATTTTTGTTTATTTTTAACTCTTTCACTGCCAGAGTTTTTTTTAAAGTTGCCAGCCAGCGCCAGCGTTTTTCATGATTTTCACCAAAGTTTAATGCCTTCCAGAAAATGTTCTTCTTTAAATATATAAACATACAATATACCAAATGAAAGAACCGACCCTCTGCTTTCAAACAAAAAAAAAAACGTTTCATCCTACCTTCAGTGGTTCTTTTCTAATCAGCTTTTGAATATGGGTAGGTTTCTGCAAAAACACCACATTTTGATCAAAAAGCAGAGATAATTCCATTTTTGTGACGGACTTTTCATAGAGATCCCATTCAGAGCGATCTTTAAAACAGACATGGACATGCAGCCGCTTGCCATAGGGCAATACTTCCGGGTTTAAAAAGTTGCGGAAGGGCGCCACCTAGTGGATAATAGCGGTATTTCGGAAAGACGGAAAATCTCGTCATTGGCGGGGAAGCGTTTTCTCTTAATTGACGAGATATCTCGTCAATGGCGGTGAAAGAGTTAACTAAATAAATTATGTTTCCAGCAATAATGCCTATTTTTAGAGAATTGATAGCAAGTGCTATGAAAAAACTGTTTTATTGATGATAATTAAACAAAAAGCTAAATGAATGTCTTTTTCACAGATGACCATGATGTGCTGTCATTTTTGGTGTTCAGGCTAACCGAGCCCGGGCAGAATCTGGTACACAATCCCTCCCCACACACACATGCATTTAAGTTTGATTCAAAAGAATCCGCCATACTTATTTCATAAGTGTCCACCTCTTACTCCATTGCTCTTGTTCATTATAATTGGAGTGTGCGTGAGTGCGTTTGTGTGCGTGAGCAGGTCTGAATGTGTGTTTTGTGTCTTTCCACAAAGCCTCCCCCAGAAAAAGAGATTCCCAAAGAGGAGAAGGACAAGTACCAGGAAGAATTTGAGAATTTCCAACAAGAGCTGGACAAAAGGAAAGAGGAGTTTCAGAAAGAGCACCCTGATGTCCAGGGGCAGCCCAGTGAGTCGCTCGTATCCCGTCTGAAGTTTAGACCTCAGACGCGCGTGCATCTTTGAGCGTTCGTGATGTGTGTAGTCGACAGAAATCTGCTGGTAGCATCAAATGAGAGGGTTTAAGTGACTAAAATGAAGTAAAGTTAGTCAGAAATAAACGTCATCAGGCACAGCTAAACAGCCTGTTTTTGCTACTTTCACATTTGATATCCATAATATGTTCCAATTATAATAAAATACAATGAAATATGTGACCCTGTCTGTGAAATCCAGGCTTCAGTAATTGATTTCAATCTTTGACATAAACTTACCCAGTCAATATTAAAGATATTTTCACTAAATAATTATAAAATAATTAGCATCTACTGTATTTGATTTGCTCTTGTAGTTGATGACCTGTTTGAAAGCGTGAACGATCGAGAGATCCGTCAAGTTTTTGAAGGTCAGAACCGGATCCACCTGGAAATCAAGCAGTTAAACAGGCAACTGGCCATGATTCTGGACGAACAGCGGCGTTACGTGTCGCTCATCACAGAGGAGATGACCAAACGTGGGGTGAACGCACAGTCAGGACAGGTAGGATAAGACAGATTTCGCTTTAGATAAATGCATCCGCTGAAAGTAAATGTAAATAAAATGTAAATAAAAGTTAAAAGGACACACTTTTTTTGAAAATATGCTCATTTTCCAGCTCCTCTAGAGGTAAACATTTAATTTTTACCGTTTTGGAATACATTCAGCTGATCTCCGGGTTTGGTGCTAGCACTTTTAGCATAGCTTAGCATAATTCATTGAATCTGATTAGACCATTAGCATCGCGCCTACAAAAAACCCAAAGAGTTTGGATATTTTTCCTATTTAAAACTTGACTCTAAAAGCTAGGCTAGGAACTATACTCTCATTCTGGCGTATTCATCAAGGACTTGGCTGATGTAACCATGACAGCAGCAAACCCAAAATTTTGAAATTTAGCGCGTCAAAGTATTTGATAAAAACAACAAATGAAAAGTTACTTAGACACCCCCTCATCAGCGCTTGGCTGAAGCAGCGCTAAGCAAGTACAAAACGAATATGCGCTTAGCAATGGACACGCATGTTTAAATAGACACGACATTTATTAGTGTAAAAAATTAATTCACAAAATGTACTACATCCTTACGAGTTTATCAGCATTATTCTTACTAAAATAAAAATATCTGAGGGACCCCCTTAAGTATAATTTTTACTTCTTATAGGCCCCTAATGCAGGGGTTTTCAAACTTTTTGTGTGTGTGGACCACTATTTGTAATCAAGAATTTTCGCGGACCACCTCATAATACTTATTATAAAATATGTCTACACAAAGTCCTGAATTAATCTGCACATCTAAATAGTCGTACTAGCACTAAAACTATAACTGGTCATCACAGTACAACAGGTTTCTTAACCTTATATCATAATTATTTATATACATATTCTCAGTGTTGGGAAAGTTCACTTTCTACATGAACTAGTTCAGTTCATAGTTCATATTTGAAAATGTTAAACTAGGTCACCGTTCCAAAAATGAACTAATTTATAGTCATTTTTTCCCATATTATTTTTTTTAAATGATTGCCATTATAGCCCATATAGAACCACCACAGACAGCAATTATTTGATCAGTTTTAACACTGAAGCTAAATGCAGATTTCATCTTCATGTCCAACTTTAAATCCTTATCCAACCAGGGTTTACATTAGCATTGACTGTCTTTTAATTTTTGTATTTGCTTACACATACCTTGAAAGGCTAGCTGGGTGGGGGTCACACCCCGGGCGGGAAGCGCTGCGAGGCATTGCGTGTATGACAACTCGGTCGCAGGTATTGCACACCACACGTGCACGTTAAATAGCGTGAGCTTAGTCAGAGTCTATTTCAAGATCCGGAATATGCGTTAGCAGTAATCGTTAACGACTTAGGACAAATATGATGTTATTTAATGTTAAACTATTTGAGTTGCTCGGCAGGAATTTCAGCATCGTCTGTATTGTTGTGATGACGCATGCAGCGTGACTGGTGAACACTGACTGGTGGCGGTGTTGCCAGATTGGGTGTTTTTTCCGCTACACATTAAGGCCTGTTTACAGTGTGTTTTAGTCGGGTTTTCGCCTGGAAGAATATACGAATCTGGCACCCTATTGAACGACGTTAAACTGAGAGAGCGTGCCGTTCACAGGCACCGGAATGAATGAGTTCATAGTAACGTTTATTAGGCAGCAGTACACGTTCGCCCAAAATATGAACTAATTTGTATATTAAAATATACATATTCTTATTTTGCCTTTTCACGGACCACCTGCAGTACCCTCACGGACCACTAGTGGTCCGCGGACCACAGTTTGGGAATGGCCGCCCTAATGCCTTATGGGGGGGTCTCGGATCCCCCAGCCCCCCTCAATTCGAGCACTGGTAACATGGCTGCAGGAGGCGTAGTGATATTAAGCCTCACCCGAAAAGTCCCCTGCCATTGAAAGTAACCAAGGGGACCATTTTCGGGCATATCATTTTGGGTAATATCACTACGCCTCCTGCAGCCATGTTACGGCAGCAAAGTTCTTGATTATTACACCAGAATGACAGTATGGTTCCTAGCCATATCTGCCTAGAAAATCCCAACTTTAAATTTTCCATCGATCTTAGTCACGATGTAACTACAGAAGAGTCAAATTTTAAATGGGAAGAATATTGAAACTCTTTGGTAATTTTTTTGGCGAAATGCTAATGGTCTAATCAGATTCAATGGATTATGCTAAGCTATGCTAAAAGTGCTAGCGCCAGACCCGGAGATCAGCTGAATGGATTTCAAAACGTTAAGAATCAAATGTTTAACTCTAGGGGAGTTGGAAAATGAGCATATTTAAAAAAATAAAATTGGAATGTCCCTTTAAATTGAGGAAGACCCAAATGTATACTGCAGACTTTCTTTGTTGATTTTAAAGGAAAATCTGCTGACGTCTTTACATTTAACTCTAGTATGCTAAAAGTACAAGACTTTAATTGGCACCTAAAAGTATAGTAAATAAAATGAATTGAATGTTAAACTTCCTTGTTATGTTCTTTATAAAGTTGTGGAGCATTAAAACTTTGATTTATGTTCTAGTCTAACCAAAAGTTTACTTGCTTTTAGGCTCCCACCCATGAAATGGACACTATTATAACCACACAACAGGAGGTTTTGAGGAATATTAATGAAATAAGGTAAGTAATGGAAAATACTTTTATCCAGATACACTTCCCAGCCAATAAAAAGTATCATGGGGCGGTTTCTCGGATAGGACTTATCATAGTCCCATGCATGTTTACGCTGCCCTAATTTAAAAGTCCTGTTCTTTCTGTGTTTTTGAAGCTTTGGTTGTGTTTACAGTGCGCAGTATAACATGTGTTCATGTTTTGTGTGTTAAAAAACGCAGTATTTTTCACACAATTTACTTATCTGTATACCGCTGCTTTCACTGTCCTCAAAACAGGCTGATGTCTTCCTTGTTCTATGAAGTTCCTCCTTCAGAAATATGTAACTAGTTCTGATTGTGTAGTTTGTTTAGTGTGTTGTGATTCGATAGCAGCTTAGCTTGCCGTTAGCTTAGCTGGCGACTGACGTATTCCTGTGGGCGGAGTTTAGTCAAAAAAAACTTTTTACTGATGTCTTTAAAGCAGGAAGTAGAGGGCCGTAGTCAAAGCCGACCGTTCGGTGTAGGCTTTGAAAGAGGAATTCTGTTAAAGAAAATATATCGCCTGGCAGTAAACTTTGAGCTTTATCATTTTACAGATATTATTTATGCTATTATAGCAACATTACACACTACCTAAGGTTTAAAAAATGGGAACAGTAAGAACTTGACCTTTGATAACACCTTGCACTGACGTATCTTAACAATGCCATTGTTTTGTCTCAAGATGCACATCAATAATGTTTTTGTGAGATATGTTTGTAAAAATGTCCTAATATAACTAAATAAGCCCTAGTCCTGGCTTTATCTAAACACTGCCCCGTAGTGTTTTGCAAAACCAGAGGTCTTGTCGCATTATAAGCCTTTTTTTATCCAAATGTACAACGCGACAGATTAGGTTCTTGTTCCCGTGTTGTCGTGTCTTTACATGAAGATCTAAAGATGTACATTGTTTAATCCAGATTAGATGCATCTGTTTGTTATTCTGTTTTGCATTTGTTAATGTTAGCATTGTTTGTTTTTGTTGTGTTCGGGAGAAGTTGTTTGTTTTTCCCCAGGTGTTTTTGAAGCGATGTGTTTTAATCCCTGTTCGTCTACACAAAGACAGAATCAAACAATAAAGCTTTGGGATTAGACGCCACAAATTGCACTATTCAATAGTCCTTTAGTGTGCAAGTAGAGGATTAGCCAACAAAAGAGTGTTTTTACAACACTTTAACATGGATGTGATCAAACTATAATGATGGCTAAACCGATTTTGTGAACAACGTGGCGATGCTTTTTTGACGGGAGGGTCCGAGAGGTTTGACAGTGTTGAGATTAAGAGTTTTATTGTAGAGAAGTGCATTATTAATTTTATTTTAATTCCTAATGAACCGATTATATTTCACATAATACAAGATTTATTTGTAAGGTCACATTCATTTGGCTTGTGTCATTCATTAAACATGACATAAGTACAATTAGGATGAATTTAGTAGCATTTTGTTTATTAAGTAAAAACATGAAGGGTTTTCCAGAACGGTGTTTTCCAACCTTTTTTTTTTTTGTCGTCCCCATTAGTAATGCTGAAGCTCCCTTCCATCCTTTACCTGAATATGCGAAAAACTGCATTGTTTAATATAAATTTTGACATAAATTTTAAGACAAAACAGTACTTTTGTGTTTTAAATGAACATATGATTCGCTGTAAGTGTCATAAAATACTGAACCAATATTATGTTTTCTTGCTCTTATTAGTTTTTTAATCTGTTTACAAGCCTATTATTTTCTTACAAAGCAATAATTTTTGGGTAAATGCGCATTTATTTTACAGTATATAGGTGTAACAAAATAAAATCTTTTAGCTATGACCTATGTGAAAATAATGTTAAAATAACTAATCTATATCATTTAAGACATGCAACATATTCTTTCTGCTGTTTTTTTTTTCATAACAAGGTCAAGCGGTTTATATGCGATTATTGCATTTTTTAATATGCCTGTAAGCAGTGTATAGTCTTTATTAAAGGGCAGTGTTGAGGTCGCGTTTCCTCTCCTATTGTCAACAAAACAGATTAGTAATCTGTGCCGATTGTTCATTTGGGCTAATCCTACTGCTGCGTTAATTTTTAAACAACATTTAGTTCAGCTCAAATGCTTTGAATTGATCAAATTAATTTGATAGATTATGCACATATTAAGATGTTGACCCTTTTATCATAATTTCATTTTTTTCATCGTAGCCCAAAAATATTATCAAAGATAAAATACATGTAGGTCATTTGAAGTGGATAAAGATTATGGGCAGCGTTTCTAAATGTTCACTTTGTGTCTCAAGGGAGATTTATGTCTAATTATTTTTTCCCCTTAAGAAATAAATTTGATTTTGTTTAGGCTCCTTATGGGGCCTGTGTTTGGTGGATTAGATGCAAGTCTTTAAATATATCCATCATACAGCAGCTAAAACCTGCTCTGCCTCTGATTGATGTCTTGTATTTGTAATTCCCAGAGGAGTCTGTACTTATGACTTGTGTTTTTTCATCAGTGCCCTCATATTTCTATTTCATCCTAGTAATCATCTTAACATTTTGAAGGCAGACACCAAAGAAATAGGATTTAAACCACTCGTGATAATAAAAATGCAAGTTATAAGTATTAAGATGTGTTGTTGATTAAACCATGCGCTGCTCTTTTAATGTCCAGACTACATACTTGTTTCAGTTCAACTTTTTTCAAAAGTATTAAAGTTTTGGCTTTGGATAAAATGAGTAATGTTATAGACAAAATAATTTAAGTTAAAAAGGTTTTAAGCGTAAGGTTTGAATGTTTCTCTTTTTATTCGGAAGAACTCAAAACTTTGACATTTTTAAAGGAAAACACCACCGTTTTTTATATTTGACTATGTTCTTACCTCAACTTAGACAAATGAATACATACCTATCTTTTTTAAATGCATGCACTTAATCTTTGTACAGCACGTCGTGAATGTGATAGCATTTAGCCTATCCCCATTCATTCCTTAGGATCCAAACAGGGATGAATTTAGAAGCCACCAAACACATCAGGACACCTTGCAGTAGTCAGGAGTGATGATGTTACTGCGCTTGAGGTCGTAGTGCTGCAAACTAAGTGCTCTTCCGCCATACAATATAGTTCTCATTTTTATCCGCATAAAAATCGCCATGTTTTATTTTGTGCCACTATACTTACTTGTGTGACTACTCATGTAACAGTCTTTAAATAGGGAAAACATGGAAGTGGCTTCTAAATTCATCCCTGTTTGGATCCTAAGGAATGAATGTGGCTAGGCTAAATGCTAACACATTCAAAACGCGCTGTACAAAGATTAAGTGCACACATTAAAAAAAGATAGTTATGTATTAATTCGTCTAAGTTGAGATAAGAACATAGTAAAATATTGAAAAACGGTGGTATTTTCCTTTAAGTTTATTTTTTAGGAGTCTGGAGTATTTTTATACATTTATTACAAAAAAAATTATTTGAAACTTCAGTATTGATTTTTTTTTGTAATAATTTTTTTACCCACTTGTTATTATTTACACTTCCATAGCAATGAATGAGTTCCCATCTATGCTGGGCTCATAATGGCTGCTTTTTCTTCATTATTATGGCCAAGTTGAATGTTTTAAAATCATTTTTTTGCCATATTGATCTTGTAATCTGCAAAAACAATAAAAAAATTGATGCAAATGCATTTAAATTAATAGTTTTTAAGATCACAAACATTTTAGTTCGGATACCACAGTCTATGAGTAGCCCGCCAAAGCACATATACGAATAGCTTCAGTTTTAATATTTATTTAAAACATATTTTATATATTAGCTTGGCTTATTTTATGCATGCTAAAATTTAAACAATGATAATAATAATAAATTATATCATTATAAAATTAGTAAGCACAGTAACCTCATCACTCCTGACTACTAAATAAAATCAACAAGTAAAACCAAAAAAGTTTTGAGTAGCGTCAAAAAAGCTTGTAGCTCTTGCTCACAAAAAAGTTTGAGACCCCAGCTCTAAACTTTTGTAGCATGTTTAAAAAAATTATTTAATATTCTATATAATATAATTTCATATATAAATGTGTAGTATTTAATCTTTAATGACTTTTTTTAAAGTTGCTTATAGCAAAATATAAACACCCCCCCCCCATAGAAAGCCCTAAATGGGTATGTCCTAATCATCTGAAATATGTTTAAGAAAGGCCGCATGTTTTTAAGAAGATTAATTTAGCAATCATCCTGCTTGATCTCTGTGGTAATTTCATTTTTTCCATGAGGCTAAAGGATATATGGCCTTTTGCGGAAGGCTTAACAGATTAAATCACGACAATTCACTGTAATATTAAGATTCTTTTAGCCTGAAGAACTTGGTCAGTGAAATCAAGGCCAGTTGACGTGCAATGTTGTATAGCGACCACTAGAGGTGTACTGTACATCAGCATATCAAATGTGATGTAATCAAGAGATGCCTGGTTTGATGGCTGTTTTATAGATCCTTTAAAGTTTTTCATGTGAACTATATGACCAACAGTTTCTGAGGATCTGATTGTTTGATCATTTCTTCTTTGTAAATAGACAGAAATGTAAAGCCTTGATATTTGACCATCTTCTTCCTAATTCAATACCTGATATTATTCATTGTGGCTTCTCCTCTGTGAGATTATTTCTCAGCGTGTGGTCATTTAATGAAGAATCACACTGATGTTGTGTTGTGGTCCACAGGAACTCATTGTCAGGCTCGCTAAAGCAGTTAGCAGCGGGTCAGCAGCAGGGTCACGCCGGCGGCCTCGGCTCGTACGAGGCGGTGCAGCACTTCAATGAAATCAAGGAACATTTGCATGGGGTCAAGAGGAACATCGAGCACATAATTCAGAAAAATGCGGTGAGGTCACAATAAGACAGCATTGCCGATAGCATGGTACAGCGGCCATGTTGAAAAATATACATTTTATGTTTGTGACACTGATTATACTGATATTATTCATGGGTCAGTGACAAAAACGGTTTGGCAAGATGAGAAATTCAAAAATCGTTTTTGATCAACTTGTTTTAAAAGCAAGCATCAGGTATATTTCAATGCACATTGAGTATTTATGTTAATTTTATGCAATAAAAAAATTAATTTGCACCATTTTTTGAAAATTAATTAAATATTAAATATTTTATCCAACTTGATGGCATTTAAGCATAATCATAAAAAATCATTTTAAAATATAATTTTATTAGTTATCTTTAAATGTAAATTTGTATGGGTTTTTTTATATATATTTTTTTCCTGACATATGCTGAAAACATTTGTTTTCTAAATAATCTTTGACTAATGATGTAAAAATGTAGGTAGGTAAAAAAATTATATTGCACTAATCTAGATAATTATATTTTATTCCACATTTTTTTATGAATATATTTGTATTTCATTTAAAAAAATACTACACCAATTGACACAGACCTGTTACACCACATTTTAAAATATAATTTTATTAGTTATCTTTAAATGTAAATTTGTATGCGTTTTTTATATATAACATCTGTTTTCAGCATAAAACTAGATTATTATATTATTATATATATTATTATTTTCTGCACTAAACTAGATTATTATATTTTATTCCACATTTTTTTATGAATATATTTATATTTTCATTTTTAAAAAAAATACTACACCAATTGACACAGACCTGTTACACCACATTGACATTTTTGCAATTATCCCCCAAATATTCTTTCAAAATGAGAAATTTTAGATGTCGTCCTCAAAAAAGAGAATGTATGCAAGTATGCAAATTTATTTTAAAATTGTATCCCTTTTACATTTAATTGAACCATACGGACACAAAATAATAAACGTCACATCATTGACCCTCACACCAAAAATTAATATTTTAATTACCAATGCCCACAACAAAACTGTATGATGATGATGATGATGATGATGATGGTTGTTTTTAGAATCCTGCAGAGATGGTAAAATGTCCTGAACTTCCTCCATTACCAAACTGCCTGTCCTTCACACACTTCCTGGTCTTCATCGTCATTCAGTCCCTCCTTTTCTTCGGCTACATTATGTACAAGTGAGTCAAACTTATGCGTTGCAGTGTTCTTCATCACTTATAAAATTCATGATGGGACAGTGGTTTAAAAGAATCATTGTTTCCTTACTGGGCTTCCAAAAACCTTGCTTATTTTTTATGTTCCTAAAATAATATTTCTGTAGTTATTTAAAGTAAGAAGTACTAAAATGGGCCTCAGTGAGTGTGTGGAGTAAAATGTAAATGTAAAAGCAAGAGATTATCATAATTTGCTAAATCTCTCTTTCTCTCTCTTGCTCTCTCACTTCTAGGAGTCAGCAGGAAGCAGCAGCTAAGAAGTTTTTTTGATGACGTTTAGCTCTTGGTAAACACAGCACATATGTAAATGAGAAACTGTCCATTAGTGTTAATTTCCAGTTTGTTTGTATTCTTGTTTGCAAACTATAAATTATTGTACTTGAAAACTGAAGCATTTCGTTTGAGGATTTCTCTTTTCTTTTTAATTCCAGATTTTTAATTTGATCAGAGCTGTACAGGGATTGAATGGCTGAAGTGTGTGTGACAGTTTTGACTGAATATTGCTGAATATGATGTAATATATTCCTTAGAAGATTGACATATTTACATTTTTGAATAACAGTCCAGGTGTCATTTCAAGAACTCAATCACTGTCCGAAGAACGTTCTGAACTGTGGTAAAAGATGCAATAGGATAAAGAATTTGATCACATTTCCTTTGGTGTGAACGCTGTTTGTCCTCCAAAAGTGTTAGAGCCTAAATGTACTGGTGGTCGCAAGCACCCAAAGGTTGTGAATGTGTATTTTGAATCTTCAAAAGATGGAAAAAAAATGGTTTTTTTCTCAAACAATTTACATAAAAGACAAATCAAATTACATTCTGTGTGTCTCATTCTGTCTACAAACCAGAACATTTAAATAACTTTTTCCACTTGCTCATGAATATTAACAGCATTTTTTTGTGATTTTCAAAAAAGTTTCACAAAATGCCTTCCAGGAAAATTTTCTTCTAAAAATATATAAACATACAAATAAACCAAATGAAAGAATAGACCCTCTGCTTGCAAACAAAAAAGTTTCATCCTATTTATATTTTTGTCTTTGCTTATAAACTTATTAAATATGGGTATTTTTCTTGCAAAAAGCTGAAATAATTGCTTTTTTTTAAGGAATTTTGTTAGAAATCAGATTCAGAATGATTATCAAAACATACACGGAGTGTAAAATTAGTAATTCACATTTTTGTTTCAGTTTTACCCAATAAATTGGTCAATCGCGGTATTGCATAACATAAAAATTCATCAGGAACACGTTTTTTATGCAAATGTTTTCTCTTAATTGACAAGATAATTTGTCGATGGCGGTGAAAGAGTTTATCAGGTGATGTAATATTTAACCTCCTTATCCTTGTTTCACTTAAACTTCTAAGTTTAATCATTCTTTCTTGACTAGTGAGGAGTTGCAATAAAAATAAAGTTGAAATAACTTATATACTTATACTTATTTTGTAATTTACCAACCCCTTACTAGTCAAGAAATATTGAAATAAATTCAAGTTGAATAAACTTAAAAAGTTTAACAGTGTAGAAGTATCGAAAGCCAGGTACAAGTGGTAAGAGCCTGAAACTCTTACATACTTATTAACTCTTTCCCCGCCATTGACGAGTTTCTCCAGTTTTCCGATATACTGCTATTATCCACCAGCACTTCCGCAACTTATACAACCTGGAAGTAACGCCTCACGTGAAAGAGAAAGAACTCTGTGTATGTATTAAAGATCGCTCTGCATCTGATCTCATTCAAAAGTCTTTCACAAAAATTGAATTATCTCAGCTTTTTGCAAAAAAATTTGGTGTTTTTGAAGAAAGCTACCCATATTTGAGAGGTGATAAAAAGATAATTAATTAAGGTAGGATGACCCAGAAAGCAGAGGGTCTGTTCTTTCATTTGGTATATTGTATGTTTATATATTTAAAGAAGAACATTTTCTAGAAGGCATTAAACTTTTGTGAAAATCATGAAAAATGTTGGCGCTGACTGGCAACTTTAAAAAAAAAAAAAGGTTTGTTGGGTAAGAGTTAATTTCCAACAAGTAAGGGAGGAAATGCCCCACTCTGTTATATTGGCTGCTACGCCCCTGGCTAAATGTCCAAACGAGAGTCAGAGGTGCAGATGGAAGCTTTGAGTTCTTGGATGCAGACGTAACTCTGTCTGACACGGGCAGTTTCATGCAGAGGATTATTTGAGGAACCCAGCTGAGAGTCATAGTGCTGCTGTATGGAGGCTTCTAGGACCCGGTCATTGTTAGGGATTAGATCAGAGACAGAGGGCTTTAACACACTTTCTCCACCTTTATTCAGCTCCAGTCATCACAAATGACTGTTTGGATGTTGATTTAAAGGCTTTCTGTCAAAAGTAAAAGAAGTGGAAGTGATTGACAGCTGTACAACTGTATAGGCTTTATTTTTTAATTAAAGTTATGAAAATGTAACTACAATGTGAAAGAGTCGAGGGCACAGTGTTTCTATATAATTATTTGTTATATGCTTTTATCCAAAGTGAATTAAAGTAAGTGGCGGCCGGTGACTTTTTTTCGAGGGTGCTCGATGCAAAGTTCATCACAACATGTATGTAGCCCGTCATGTGTGTGGTTCGTAATTTCAAAATATGTGTTCGGCGCATCAAGCGAACCTATGATGCGTCTAAAGGGTTTATGATAAAAGAGACGCTAACATTTGCCAAATACTTGCATAATCTCATGCGTAATCAAAGTTTACTGTTAAGGGAGTGTCTTGCGTGTATTTTTTCTCTTTTATCATAAACGGTTTAGGCACGTTTGCAGCACACTGTAAAACCTAAAAGTTAACTCAACTTAAACCTTTTAAGTAAATTGGTTGCATGAGTTTTAAAACACATACATTTGAGTACCGTGAACTTAAACAAATTGAGTCATATGCAGTTATGCACTTATATTTAAGTTCACACTACTTAAATATAAGTGCATAAATGCATAGGACTCAAGTTCACAGTACTTTAATTTATGTGTTTTGAATCTTAAATGGTCCAATGCAACCGGTTTACCTAAATGGTTTGAGTTAAGTTAACTGTTAGGTTTTACAGTGCAGGCACTTATTTTGACAAAAAACAAGCAACACACATGACACTCCGAACACATATTTTGAATTTGAGCCCCTCATATGAGCAGTCACGAGCTGCCACTGCTTAAAGTGCATTATACGTTTTAGCACTAACACAAGTTATTAATTGAGCTACAGGAACTGTGTTTCATATTAAGGCCTTTTTGTAAGTATTCACAATTACAAGGAAAGTCTCTATGACAGGGGTCTCCAACATTTTTGTGAGCAAGGGCTACCACAATGGATAAAACAATCTGGAGAGCTACTTTTTTATCTTGAAACGTTTTTGGTTTACCTGTTGATTATATTTTATTTTACTTGCTGATATCATTGTTTAAAATGTTAACATACATAAAAGAAGCCACGCAAAATTCAAAAGTATGCAATAAATAAATATTACAATTGAGACTATTATTAGAATGTGCTTTGGCGGGCACCTCACAGACTCTGTGCGGGCAACCTGGCACCTTGTTGGAGACCACTGCATTTATTAAAAAAAGGTATGTCTCTCTTTAACACTGAATATTGCTAAGGCATCATTAGTACCATTAATACTTAAATGGATAGTTCACCCAAAAATCGTGTCACCCTACAGTTGTTAAAGACCTGTAGCCTATACATTTGTTCTGCTGAATACAAATGAAGATTTTTTTGTAATTACAAACAAAATTATAATTTTGGGGTGAACTATTCCTTTAAAGGGGACATTTCAAAAGACTTTTTTAAGATATCAAATAAATCTTTGGTGTCCCCAGAGTACAAATGTGAAGTTTTAGCTCATAATACCATATAGATAATTTATTATAACATGTTAAAATTGTGAGCAAAAATGTGCCGTTTTTGTGTGTGTCCTTTAAAATGCAAATGAGCTGATCTCTGCACTAAACGACTGGTTGGATAGTGCAGATTAAGGGGCGGTATTATCCTCTTCTGACATCACAAGGGGAGGCAAATTTTGCACATGCTTGCAGAGAATGGTTTACCAAAACTAAGTTCCTGTGTTGTATTTTTTCACATTTTCTACACTGGGGACCCATTATAGCACTTAGACATGGAAAAAGTCAGATTTTCATGATATGTCTCCTTTAAGGTCAGGATTAGTCTTGAATATTACACTGTAAAAAGTGAAAAGTTGGATCAACATAAAAATGGACATGGATTCAAACCCAGGGAACACACATACTGAATGCACTGTATTACTCGCTTTGTATAAAAGCATCTGCCAGATGAGTAAATGTAAAACGTGATTATAGATCATTTGAAAGATTTGCACTAAAGAAGAGGCACGATTTAAATCTACAGACCTGAAAACTGCAGAACAACATGCCAAAATCTCTCTCTTTCTCTCTTTTTTTCTCTCTCACTTTCTCTCTCTCTCACTCACTCACTCTCTCTCTCTCCTGCTATGTATCATTGTTCTGTGCTTTGGGATTGTGAGATTGCATATTTTCTCTGGTCGACCCCCCCCCCACCCTAAAGGATTACACCGGGAAATTCAGTGTAAGTGTGGTCCATCTGTCACTCCAAACCCACTCTATCCCATGAGCTCAAAGGCTCTGTCAGCTGATGCCAGCAGGGTTGCGTTATAAAACTACCAGTCACTTATGTCATCATAAAATATAAGTTATGTAAACTTAAATTTTATGATCAACAAATGGTATTTTGAAAGAGGTCTTTTCCTCGACCAATATCTAACCTCTTGTCATATCTACACCAAATTCCATAATCAATTCCCCATAGGTCAAATCAAGTCACACCCAGTTTATGTTTTTGCTTTACCTGCATATACTAAAAAATATCACATTATAGAAGTGAAAGATACTGTAAGTGACAGTGTGTTAAATCTTTAGTCTGCTTGGATACTTGACTAATTATTTCCATGCCTTTCGTGGATAAGAGTGCATGAAAAGTATTGTTTACCAAACCTTTCCATTATGTAAATGCCATTAACAAAAGCATTAACAATTTGGTACTAAGGTCTTGAAACGACCTTCTCTTTAGAAATTATTTTTCACTTCATTTATGCTTTGAATAGCCCCGTAATGGAACAGTTATAGGATTTTGGAGACACAATGGCGTCTTTATTGCTCAAAGTGTCTTAACCTTGGTCAGACTCCATTTTGACAGTTTTACTGGGAGATAATGACCTCACAGAACAAGAGCTGATCATTCAATGGGTTTTGTGAGACGAACGTGAATAGAGGTAAGTACTTGTCAAACTACAAAATAATGAAATTAAAAGAGACTTGGTTGTAATTACTTTTAGTTTATTTACAGGGTCAGGGGATGTTTATGAAGCCTTTAAACACCAGCTTGGCCAAACTACTAGAAGACCAGCTATCTGAACGTTTGTCAGCTTTTCTATGTAACTCTTTATTTTCTGGTCTTAGATTATGTAGAAATCTTGAAACTGGCTGGTTGCATTGCATTGGTCAGTATTTCATTGAAGAGGACATTTTACAAGACTTTAATGATGTAAAATGAATCTTTGGTGTCCCCAGAGTGCGTATGTGATGTTTTAGCTCAAAATACCATATAGATAATTTATTATAGCACGTTAAAATTGCCACTTTGTAGGTGTGAGCAAAAATTTGCTGTTTTTTGGGTGTGTCCTTTAAAATGCAAATGAGCTGATCACTGAACTAAATGGCAGTGCCGTGGTTGGATAGTGTAGATTACGGGTGGTATTATCCCCTTCTGACGTCACAAGGGGAGCCTTGAGCCTTGAGATTTCGATGACCTATTTTTTCACATGCTCGCAGAGAATGGTTTACCAAAACTAAGTTACTGGGGTGATCTTTTACACATTTTCTAGGTTGATGGGGACTCAGTTATAGCACTTAAACATGGAAAAGTCGTTTCCCCTTTAAGTAATGTGATGCAACAATGCACCAAACATCAACTTAATAGATCCAAAACCCATAATTCATTTATTCCTGTGACTGTGATAAGAGACAATCGAGTACATTTGAGTTCTTTACTTTTACTGTGTAGAAAGAGAAAGCTCACATGCCATCTGCCTCAGTGTAGACGGCCGTATCTTAATCCAGATTATGGCCGCAGCATAAACGCTTTTTTCTTTTTTTTGGCCGCCATTTGTAGTCACCAGTGTGTCCTTGATAACGCAGACAGATAGGTCGGTTAGCTTAGCTTCAACCAACAATCCACCTTTATTGGAAACCAAGGAATTTGACTGAAAGATTTGAAGTCTGACGGAGTAAAAATGGCTTTCTTAATTAAAAGTATGGTGGGGAACCCGTTGAAAGGAATGGGTTTTGGAGGAGGAGAGGAGAAGGCAGAGGAGGAGACCCCCAAGGACCCCGCAAAGGCCGCTGGTATGACCAGAGAAGAATATGAGGAGTACCAGAAACAATTGGTGGAGGAAAAGTAAGTAAAGCTTAAAGTTGCACCCCATAGCTTATTTGGTCATGCTGTATATTAAGTACATTAAGTTTTCTCTTTTAACTTTTTTGTTACGTTTTTAGAGAGAATAAATGCAATATTCACATGATGACTGATATCAATAATGCCGGTGCATTGCACACCATGACATAATTTTTAAAGCATTTTTCATTTTCCATATTTTATAATAATCTTGTATTCAAGCTAACACACTGTTGGGTTTATGTGATGTGAAAAAGATGATAGTGTGAATGATTAAAGATGAACACACTACATGTTGATATCAGAGAGTAAACGTCATGCGTGCTAGCTGCTAATCAGTTTTAAGAGCAGGGCTTAGCTTAGCGCTTAACGCAGGTTATCCTGACCTTGTTGTTGAGCTGGATAACACTATTTTTAGAAAACAGTCATAGCAGTAAACAAGTAATGAGGGTATCAGAGAATTTAGTTTTGTATAAAATCTAAAAAAATTGTTTGTTGTAGGCCACGGTTGGCGGCCATTTTGTTCTGTTGTTATTAAGACCTTAGCTGTTTTTTTTTTTTATTTATGTTATAATATTTTATTTACTATTGAAATTAACAATGCAACCTCTGAAGTCGGAGCTCATCGTGTTAGTTAAAAATCTTTTTGCGATGCACAGAAATTCACAGTGTTGATTTTGTGGGAAAGTGGTTACATAAACAGATTAATACATGAAATTATGACATTTGAGTTACTCTGGATTCAGAGATTTTCAGATAATAGACTGTATAATGATTTTAAAGTTAACAAAAATATATTGTGAGTTTTTGGAACAACCAAAAAATTCAGTCAGCATGCTCTTGTTCTAATTAAGTTTTTAAAATAATTAAATTGAATTCAATTTTACCCATGATTTGGTCAAATAGCCAAACCATAATTTGGGAAAGTTACAGTAGGTTTGGGAAGGTTACAGTAGGTTACTGCATATTTTACCAAACCATGGAATAAAACATCCCAACATTTCCTGAGTGTTACTACATAACAATTACTGTGTGGATTATATTATTCAGAATAACCTATTTGAAGAAAGATTGTAACAATTGTGAGCTTAATCTCAAGATTTGATACTCTTTATGTTTAAATAAAATAAAAATCTGTAAGCACCATCTGTTTAGAGTAGAAATATGACCGAATTGCAAACAGATGGTTCAACAAACATACATGTCAGCTGTGAGATTACATCTAAAGATCTTTGTGTAACTCAGCGTTTCTCAAAGTGTGGGGCGGGCCCCACTGGTGGGGAATAGGAACATTACAAGTGGGGCGTGATAAACTGGAGGAAATTTGGTAATTTTTGTGATCTCTATTAATTCATTTATTTATTGACTAATCACTCAAAACGACACATTTAAAAATAAGCCTAACTTAAAACAACATCAGACTGTGAAGATAATGTCACACTGAGCTATAGCCTACAACAATAAATTAACGTCGGAAAGTTAATTGAAGCGGAACAAAAACTTTAATGTGTAGGCGGTATAGGCGGTAGTGGGTATAAAAGTTAACTATGGATAAGTTTGTGACATGGAATAGAAAGAATTGGAAATTCGGCACCTGCAGAGAAAACCAAGACAGACAGTGGACCTTATCAACTAAAAAGCCAGCTGAAGAGAAAGTATGATGACTTTTGTCAAAGACAAAATGCAAACATAGTTGCATTATTATCTTTAACTTCGACCTTGGGCGCAGTAATATTGACGGAAGTTTGAGCAAGAGGGGAAGTAGTTAGGAGTGATATATGCAATATAGTTCTAATTTTTCATCTGCTTAAAAATTGCCATGTTTTATTTTGTGCTACCATACTTACTCATGCAACTACTTATGTAACTTTAAATAGGGAAAACATAGAAGTCTTTGATGGCTTATAAATTCATCCCTGTTTGGATCCTAAAGAATGAATGGTGCTAGGCTAAATGCTAACACATTCACAACGCGCTGTACAAAAATTAAGTGCACGCATTGAAAAAAGTTGAGGTAAGAACATAGTAAAATATTGAAAAACCTTGGTGTTTTCCTTTAAAGCCTACTTGATTACCATTTTGTTTGGGCGATTGGGGACAGGTGGGGCTTGGAACCCTTCCGTACCTCCAAAGTGGGGAATGGCAGAAAAAGTTTGAGAAACACTGGTGTAACTTCAATGTTATGACAAACTAGTTAAGAAAATGGGTTTTAGAGATTATTTCCCCCTATAAATGTGATAAGCAGCTCTTTATTTCTGACCCGCAGGATGGAGAGGGATGCAGATTTCTTGCACAAGAAAGCAGAGAGAGCGACTTTAAGAGTGTGTCTACGAGAAAAATATCGACTTCCCAAAGTAAGAAGCTTCATGCTATGCCCTCTATTCTCAAGAACAAAATTTAAAAACATTCATTAGTGCATTTATTGTAACGTTTTTGCTGTAGGTGCATAACATTTTATGAGGGAAATGTATTTTTTGCACAGAATTTTAGGCACACATTTCATCACTACAGTTATTAGTCACATGTACTTTTACATTTACGATTTGTGAGGAATTATTTTTTTTTTAAAGCAAAACATTTTAGAAAATGTGAACGAGATCAACCCAGTAACTTGGTTTTGATAAACCATTTTCTGCAAGCATGTGAAAAATGGGTAATTGAAATTTGGCTCCCCTTGTGATGTCAGAAGGGGATAACACCGCCCCTTAATCTGCACTATCCAGCCACGGCACTGACATTTAGTGCAGAGATCAGCTCATTTGCATTTTAAAGGACACACCCAAAAACGACACATTTTTGCTTACACCTACAAAGTGGCAATTTTAACATGCTATAATGAATTATATAATATTTTTATCTAGAACCTCACATACGTACTCTGGGGACACCAAATATTTATTTTATCTTCAAAAAGTCTTGTGAAATGTCGCCTTTAAAGGTGCATATCTGTACCAAAATGGTACATATTCGGACCTTTTAAAAGTTCAAAACTTTTTTAAGCTTTTGTTACTTTTTTCTGAGTGCACATGCAAATGCTTTATTGGATAAATTAGTAGGTCCTCTGTAAAGCTGAGCTCTTTGAAAATCAGATTAAGAAATCAGCTGCCTGAGCTGAACTGACTCCATCCGTCTTGGATTTCCACATCATCTGTTCATCTTTGAACACCTTTAGTCTTTCATAAATCCTTAGTGGTATATGACAAAGTAATGCATTTAGGTCATCTGACTTTTCCTGATCTGTGTATATCTCACATTATTTGTATTGGTTGATGTGTGCTTTAAAACATAAAATGTGACCCAATCTAAACTTTTGTTTATTTATATAATATATAACAAAATACAGTTCTTGCTATTACATAGAGTTTGACTCAGTAGATGCTTATTTTACTGAAAAGGTTTAAATAGCTGTAGCATATTCGCAATTATCTATACTCTGCCTTATATACTGAGATACTTGATTGAATTGTAATTGACCTTCCGTGTGTGGTTTCCTCTCAGAGTGAGCAGGATGAGAACATGATCCAAATAGCTGGAGATGATGTGGATGTTCCTGAGGAACTTCTGAAGATGGTAGATGAAGATGCCACAGAGGAAGAGGAGAAAGACTCCATCCTGGGGCAAATGCAAAACTTACAGAACATGGACATGGATCAGATCAAAGAGAAGGCGAGTGCCACATTTACTGAGATAAAGTCCAAAGCGGAGGAGAAGTGCTCTGTCATGTAATGGTTTTACAAAATCCTAGATTGTGCAAATTTGTTTTTTAATTCAAATAAATATCTTCATTTCAATCCCTCCCTTATTTCGATTGCTGCTGATTTTGTTTAATAAGTGTGAATAAAGATCACTCCAGTGTATAGGGGAGAGCGGGGTAAGTTGTCACACTGTTCATAACTCTAACACTAGAGGCTTTATCTAAAATATCAAATAGCCACTTTGTGTGATGACTTCTTGTTAAGTCAACTTTGTGTTCACATGTGGTGAAGATGGCTCTAATCTGACGTTAGCCCAATTTTCTTTTTTTTTTTGGCTTAAATTTGCACTTTAAATTTTATGCAATATAACTTTGTTAGGTATGAATGTTAAAAAGTATTATTTTGCACAAAATAGAGGAGAAAATAACGTGTCTTTTGATACTTTAGCTGACGTGCTATGTTAAGTTAACCCTGAGTAACCCTAACGTAAGCACACATGTCAGTTTGGGGCAAGTTGTCTCAATGACTTTCGTCACATACTTTTCACACTTGAAATAGTTTACCCCGGGTTATTCTTACCCCGGGTTAACGGAATCCTGGGTTATCTGTTTCACACTTTTGTACTTACAATTAAGTTTTAGTGTTTTAGTGTGACAACTTACCCTTCGATGGGGCAAATTGTCACAAGTGAACATTTTCTATTAAACAGTCTACAACTCAATAATGAGATAAGATATGAAAATGTAATGAATACAACATGCCAAGTCTTCCTTCTTTTATTTGATATGAGATTTATACTATTGTCATGTATGGTGCTCCATTCGTGGACCCCATTTACTTCCATAGTATTATTTTATCCTACTATGGAAGTAAATGGGGTCCACGAAGGGTTTTGTTACAAACATTTCTCAAAATATCTTCCTTTGTGTTCATCAGAACAAAGAAATGTATGCGGGTTTGTAACAACATGAAAGTGAGTAAATGCTGACAGAATTTTCATTTTTGATGGAACTATCCCTTTAAGACAGTGTGAAGGTGTGACAATTTACCCCGCTCCCCCCTAATGTAAGATGTTGACTTTGCAGTTTGGGTTTCATTGTTTATCAGTTTCTCCCCCATCTAAATGATATTTGCATGGCTTCATTTCACAGATTTATTTTCTGTTGTATGTGTTGTTTGAACAAATGATTTTAGTTTAGTTTCTCATTTTCCTTTTTCTCTTTTAAAGTACTAAGTTTATTAAAATCTTCTTTCAGTGTCTTACAGTCAATGTACTGTACATGGTCAGAATTTAAATGTAAATATGAGGCTAATAAGAAGTACACTCTAAAAATGCTGGGGAATTTTCAACCAATTGGGTCAAAAGGGAGAAACCAGCCTTTGGGTTAAATTAAAACCCAAAAAATGTTTATATTTGACCCAAAATTAGTTAAAGCAACCCAACATTTTGTGTTGAACCAACCCAGCATATAGGTTAAATTACAACCAAACAGCTTGGGTTTATCCTTTTTTACTCAAAGCTCGGTTGAAAATAACCCAGTATTTTCATAGTTTATTTTTATTTATAATAAATAGGCAAAAAAAAAACTCTATTTAAATCCTTCCTCATGTTTTTTTTTTTGCACACGGAATGAGATTAATTTGATGATGTTAATTTTTTTCTGGGTTTGACAGGAAACAATCTACAATTGACACATTTAATGTTGTAATGCTCACGGATTATGTCTTTATATGTATTTACAGTAACTTTGTATGTGAGATAAATAGGCATGAATATCTCATGTGTAAGATGTATTGTAAACAGGATGAACACATGAATAAATCACAATTTAGAAACTGTTGATTTGTTTTTTGTAGTTGTTTTTTGTTGTTGTTGTTGTGTGTTTTTTTTTTGTGATGCATGTTTCTGAGATGTTTTCATTCCAAAACATATGCATTTTTAAAAAATCAACAACAAACTCTGACAAATTCAAAAGGTAAACTATTTAACAAAAATTAGTCACCTGATAACTAGGCAGAAACCAATAGGTAATGTTTAAATTCAGATTTCTTAATTATTCGTAATGGGTATACTATACGCACATGTATTCTGTAATAGAAGTACATACAAAGACTGTTGATACACTTAAAACATTATATCATTAGTGTAACAACAATAAATAAGTCAGAATCATTTAACTTAAATCACAATTTTAAAATATCTCAATGATACCTTAAAAAGCTAAAAAAAAATCAAGACCCACTGTGTGTGTGTGTGTGTGTGTGTGTGTGTGTGTGTGTGTGTGTGTGTGTGTGTGTGTGTGTGTGTGTGTGTGTGTGTGTGTGTGTGTGTGTGTGTGTGTGTGTGTGTGTGTGTGTGTGTGTGTGTGTGTGTGTGTGTGTGTGTGTGTGTGTGTGTGTGTGTGTGTGTGTGTGTGTGTGTGTGTGTGTGTGTGTGTACCTGGTAATTATCACGTTGTGGGGACCAATTGTCCCCACAAAGATAGGAATACCAGTGTTATATACCATACATTTTGATGTCCCCATGAGGAAAGAAGCTTATAAATCAAACAGAATGATGTTTCTTGAAAATGTGAAGTAGCAGAAAGGTTTCTGTGATGGTTGGGGTTAGGGAATGGGGTAGGTAAGGGTAATAAAATATACAGTTTATACAGTATAAAATGCATTACGCCTATGGAATGTCCCCACAAAACATGGAAACCAGAATGTGTATGTGTGTGTGTGGGTGTGTTGGAATAAATCTGGGAATACAAACATTATCTGTTGTAATTAGGGAAAAGCCAAGCAGTTGAAAGGATTTCCACTGTTTTGGATAGAGGGGGGAAAGTGTGTAATCCCTTCAAGCCAGCGTGTGTCCTGTGGATTACCAGACTGCTGTCAGTCTTTGTTCACAGTTAATTACACGTATCCATTCAATATTGAGGAAGTTTGCAAATTCTTCCAATTAACTGCACCTCAATTGTAGGGTAACTCTCAGGGGTCGCGCGCTTGCTGTTTGGGATCATGTTTTGTTCATGTAACAAAATCCTCTAATGGCCCAAACCACTACAGATGAAGACTTAAAGTAGTTTTACGCGCAGAATTGTATGCTTTACAGCTGTTACGTTTTCTTTTAATTGGACTTGCCAACTTAAGATTTGTGTTTGCGTAGCGTGGCTTAATCAATAAAACTTATAGAATAACTTTATAATTTGATTAATCTCTCACAGAATTGACGATGATTCACTTTACTCAACTGAATTTAATTGCTGCGTTTTGCTGTTGACAAGAACCTTAAAAATTAAACGTTTAATTTTGTTCAAATTATTAATAATTTCTTTAGGTATACAAATAGCCTATAATTTTTCTGTCATATATTTATATAGACCACATTTTTTACAAAAACTTGTTATGGTTAAACCAATAATGCAAAATTAATTTTAACGTACCCTAAATGGAAATTTATTTTAGCGATGGATAAAATCACAATTTTATTGACATTTTAAAATCAAATGGGCCTTGCAATTCTGATTGAACATGTAATCCCACCTCAGTTTATTTTATTTTCTGTAGACCATCGTGCTCAAGACATCTGGAGTGGGAAAAGATGATTTAAGATTTACATAAGACGGTTTATAAAGCTTCTTTATTAAGGATCTCTGGGAGGAGTTAAATACCATAGACAATACAAGATCCCTCATTTTGGTCATTCTGACGTTTCTTGACGTGTCGAAGGGGAAGTCACTCGCACAATAGAGGCCCAATCGAGGGGATCCATATAAGACCCCTGAGGGTCACTGTATCCTCACTGAGTGCGGCTCAAACACTGGAGAAAGTTGCGTGATTTGTTTTTGCTGGGACAGCCTGGAATATTGAAAAAAAAATTTAAACAAAAAATATTGAAAATAAGAAAAATTTTGCTTCAGCACAAGGTGCGACTTTCTGTACTTTTCTTTTTTTAAACGAAACCTTGAATGCGACTTGTTGGATCACAGTGCCAAGACATGGATGAGCGTCTCTCTCCAACTGCGCGCTTGGCTCGCAGTCCTGCTTCCCAAACGCGAATCCACAGCATCGAATCCATTTTGGGATTTAAAGGAGAAAATATGTTTCACCCGGCGTTTTCTTTTGGCTCAGGAAGACCAGTCAAAGAAATTGAAGAACCTATTAACGGGGGTTTGTCCCCCAAAAAGGACACTTCTAACTCCAAGAACTTTGAAAGTGAGTAACTAAACATCAAGTTTATTTAGAGTTTAAAACTGATCATTTTAAAAACACTGTAAACTTACTTTATTGTGAATCATTAGTGTGAAACAAAATGAAAAATTTAAATGTGCATTAAATTATGAAAAGTAGCTATATAAACTTAAATAAAAAATAAATAAACGAACGATTCGTAGCCTTTTAGATGACCTATTGCAATGTAACGTAATCATTAACTTTAAAGTAGAAAAAGACGAAAGTTATATATATTTAAGTTAAAATATGGAGATGTCAATTTCTAATTTTATTCGTTTGCAGGTGTATGTAGATCTGTCACCATGGTCAGTCCTGATTTACCGGACGGAGACTGTGGTAAATTATCGGACGATGAAAATCCCAAGAAAAAACACAGACGTAACCGGACCACGTTCACCACCTTTCAGCTGCACGAGCTCGAAAGAGCGTTTGAGAAGTCGCATTATCCTGACGTGTACAGTAGAGAAGAGCTCGCGCTAAAAGTCAACTTGCCGGAAGTTCGAGTGCAGGTGAGCACAGTATTCACTATACACACATTTGCTCAGTTGTAATAAATTATTAGCCCGTGCCAGTACATTTCTTGCCCTATAGTTTAAATTTTAGTGTCTAATTTAATCATCTTCAAAGTGATTTTTCAAAAATAAAAATTCTTGTAGCTAAAACTAACTAAAATATTATATTTGTTTTTTAATTTTCGATAACTTTAAATGTGTAGGCTATTAACAGAGACACAAAAGAAATAGGAGCCTCAGTTCGTTCATTAATTCTTTTGAATTCTAATTTCGTTTATTTTCACATCTAAATCTTAAATAATCAATGATGTTAAATTCAGATATTGGATATAATATGATTTAATCAGATATTTAAATTAACACATTATTAAAATGCTTAAGATGAGTGTGTATTTGAAGTGTTTTTGGATAAACTAAAATGCTGAGTTGTTCCAGATTTGGAAAAAGTAAACCCAACTTTGGGGTTAAAAGTCACACATGCTGCGTTGTTTCAACCCATGGTTGGGTCAAATATGGATATTTTAACCATTACATTTACACACATTAATTTACCAAACACTTGTATCCAAAGCAATTTACAAATGAGAGTGCATTTAACATTTGAAGCAGTGTTTTTAGAGAGTAGTCTACCATCTGAACAACACTAGTCAACATTTGAAGTGGATCAAAAATGTTAACCAAAATTGTCCTAAGACAAGAACGAATATTGGGAATTGGTATTAGGCCCACTTTTATGAAAGGTTTTGATCCACTTCAAATGTTGACTAGTATATTATAACTTTTAACTTTTTAATATCTTGCCTCATTTTAGGATATTAATATATATGAGCTTCTTTTGCATTGTGAGTTAAGTTTCTTAAATACTCTGTATTCCAGGTGTGGTTCCAAAACCGGCGTGCCAAGTGGCGCCGTCAGGAGAAACTGGAAGTGAGCTCCATCAAACTGCAGGAGTCATCCATGCTTTCCATCAGCAGATCAGGGCCACTGTCCCTGGCTAGTGGTTTACCCTTAGAGCCTTGGCTTACTGCATCCATTTCTTCCTCCTCTTCTCCACTACAATCCCTACCCAGTTTCATCACCCCTCAGCATGGTGTGCCAGCCAGCTACACGCCTCAGCAGTTTCTCGGCTCATCCACACTCAACCACCATCTACCACACATAGGGGCGGTGTGCCCACCTCCACAGGTATATCAGTGCTCAGGGTTTATGGATAAATTTTCACTGGAAGAGGCAGATCCACGAAACACAAGCATTGCATCTTTAAGAATGAAAGCTAAAGAGCACATACAGTCTATAGGGAAAACGTGGTAGAGGTTGAATATTGTAGGACTGGGAAAACCAGAGACTTTGGAAAATATGCTGCATCCTTAACTTTGATGTCAAAGACACTGAAGACCATCAATCCACACTCGAGTCACCCTGAGAGACACTTTAGTATCTTTAGAAACCCCACAGATCAAAATTGTTCATTGTGGATGTCAGCTCAGTTTACAACTGTTTATATTTAAAAGTTCATGAATGTATTTAAACATGTTCATATACATTTCGAATAGCCAAACAGGGCTAATTCAACCCTTTTTTGTGACCACAAAAAGCATAGAGATTTTAGATAAATCAATTACCTGCATTTTATTTTATTTAATGCATCTGATTAATCTGTCTTCCATTTAAAATCCATTCATGTGTCTACAAAACCCATTCTGTGCAAGGGAAGGTATTTATTTTTTATTCAGCAATGCACAGTGCAGCTTGCCACTTTTAATTGGATTTTTTGTTTTCACATTGTACAAATACATTTTGTATTTTTTAAAAGAAAATTCATTAAAAAACATTAAATGCAACCTGTCTCCAATAGTTATTGCTGGCATGACACAGGACAGGACTGTCAAACTAAATTTGAAATTATGAATTTTTTACATATTGATTTATATTTTGATTTAACTTATAATCTAATATAGCAATTTGGAGAATCAAAGTTTGATTTCAATCACTGATTTCAATTTTTGTCATGACCTTACTCAGAAAGGATATCAAGGTTATATTTTTACAGAATGTTCTTTACATTATGTTGGATAATTTTTTGGCAAAACCAGTAAATCACTATTTGCTGGATTTTAACACTCAGTGTTACATATCTGTTATAAGTCTTAAAGATGTTTTGTTCATCGAATATTAAGGCTATTTTATATAATCCATCTACTTCCAGGACTATTTTTATTAGTTTTGACCTAAGGCTTATAGTAACAGTGACCAAATTTAAGGCATGTTTTCAGTTTAGCCTTTTGCCAGACGCATAAAGGTACTACAAAAAGTTTTTATAGCGATGAAATAATAGAGAAACCCTTTTTGATTCTGCAAAGAAAAAAATCATTCAATGTTTCTTCGAGTCTAAAACACATTATACATTACATCCTAAGGTGGTAATGGTTCTTCTGTGGCATCATGTAGGCTAGCACCTTCGTGTACTGGGCAATATTTAGAAAATCGTTTCTCTCTCCGAAAGAATAACAAAAAAACTTTTAAATGATTTTATTCTTTTGACAAATCTTAAAAAATAACAGAAACGAAAGCACCTTACTTTCTTTTTTATTTTTGTTCAGCTGGAAGGTTTTTGTTATTATAGTTTTTCTGAATTGCTAAAACACTAAATCCCCTGAACCAAATTCATAGTGGCCTAATCCCATTTGTCAAATCATGCACTCTTTTTTGCAAAACTCTCAACACAATCTCACTAAAACACACATTTTACACTGCAATGCCTTTGTTTTATAAATGCTAAACACAGGCAGTTAAAAGTTGAACACAACTACAACACAGTTGTCATTAAGCAAAAACAACAACATCTTAAAATTCTACACACTTTTTTCTAATGGCATCTTTTACTAATTGTGTGGTTTGGAAACAATGAAGAACAGGTCACCTGAGACAATGCCATTGGCAAAATTACCATTTAGATTGCTGACTTTTTACAAAATACAAGTGCATACAGTAATATTGAAAACTGACTATTACTTGCAGTACTTACAGTAAAGTATTCACTATATTCACTGAACTAAACTTGTGATAGGGTAATAGAGATTTTTAACTGTATTTATCAAATGTGTTGTTATATACAATAAACATTTATTTTTCTGTAAGCATTTTTTAAGGTAGTGTCTAATGGATGCTTCGTAGTGTTGATTTGTGTGTATGATTTGAAAGCTTAGTTCGATTTTGAGTACAGGTGAAATGGTTTTGAAGGAATTGTTCAATTTTGTTGGAAGAGTCAGGGGTGAATAAAAAAAAAAAAATGGATTTGTGTTTAAGGTTTTGAGAAAATGAGTGGTGGTTTCAAAAAATGTCTTTTAGAAATTTAGAAAAACTGTATTACAGCAGTATCTTTATTACAGTTTTTCTGAATTGCTAAAAGACATTTTTTTGAAACCATCACTCATTTTCTCAAAACGTTAAACACAAATCCCAATTTTAAACAAAATTTACAGAACCCCTGACTCTTCTAGCAAAATCAAACAATTGTTTCAAAACCATTTCACTTGTACTCAAAATCAAACTAAGCTTTCAAATCAGACACACATAAGTCTATAATATAAAACACTACAAGCATCCATTAGACACTACCTTAAAAAATGGAAAACACAACATCCAGGAGATCTGCTTACAGAAAAATACATCTTTATTGTACATAACAACACACTTGACAAATACTGTTAAAAATCTCTATTACTGTAATCACAAGTTTAGTTCAGTGAATATAGCGAATACTTTACTGTAAGTACTGCAAGTAATAGTACGTTTTCAATATTACTGTAAGCAGCACTTGTAGTTTGTAAAAAGTCATCAATCCAACTGCAAATTTTGCCAATTGCATCGTCTCTGGTGTCCTTTTCTTCCTCATACTCTTCATCTGCCTCACAGACTGTTTCCAATTCACACAATTGGTAAAAAATACCATTAGATAAAAGTGTGTAGAATTTTGAGTTGTTGTGTTTACTCGATGATAACGGTGTTTTAGTTGTGTTCAACTTTTGCCTGCCTGTGTTTAGCATTTATAAAACAAGTGCATTGCAGTGTGAAATGTGTGTTTTAGTGAGAAGTTTGTGTTTAGAATTTTGCAAAAAGAGTGCATGATTTGACAAATGGGTTTAGGCCACTATGAATTTGGTTCAGAGATTGGGGTTTAGTGTTTTAGCAATTCAGAAAAACTGTATAGTAATGAGTATAGTTATTGCGTCCCCTTGTGGAAACATTTGGAACACTCTCTTCTGTGTCTCCTTTAGTATAAGTGTAGATCACTTCTTAGTGGTCATCCACCATAACTAGGCAAGATTTCAGTCTCTCGATAAACAGTGAGAAGGGTCTGCTTTGTTTTCTTTTCTATTGTGTTACGTCCATTGGGACGTATAGAGGATTTTTTGTGAGTGTATCTGTTTTTTTTTTATATATATAGCTTATAATTTTTTTTCAGTTTCTTTGTTCATCTTTGTTAGTGTTGCTTTGTATATAATGTTGTTAAGGGGGCGGTTTCAGGGGGCGGACAGGAAAAGTCCTAGACTAAAATAAATGCAAGAGCTGTCCAAACTGAAAACAACTTGCACTGACATATCTTTAAATACATCAGTGCCTTTTGTTTTGCCTCAAAATGCATACAAGTAATATTTTTAGTAAGTTATGTTTGTTAAAACTCCTGGCTTAAGATAATTCTTGTCCGGGAAACCAGCCCTATATTATGTAGGATAATTTTATGTATAGGATTTTACAGATTGGGTCACATTTAGTTTCTATATAAATAAAAATTATGTTCATGTATAAAAACCACATCATTTAACCAGACATCTGGAAATTATTCTGGCATTTGTGGAGTTAATTAAACATATCAATAATACGATTTAGATTGATGGAGGTCACATGCACTGAGTTCAATTGTTTTATTTATTCATATGTGACAAATGACAAAAGCAAACATCAGAAAGGAAACAATCACTCAGGCTGTGTTTAAACAGATGAGCTTAACCAAATGAAAGTGGCTTCAATTGACATTTTTCATTGTTCGAAACATCAGGGCCTATGATTGGACCCATTATTGTGAATGGACAGCAGAGAGCAGAGACCATCAACAGTTTCCTGTCAGTTGTCACAGACAATACAAAGGGTTGTGATTTAGTCATTCAGATGGCCATTAGTGTGTGCTGAAGTGCTCATCTGTCACCTGCCCGCGTCTTTTAAATGATTGCTTGACTAATATGGTCAGTCAACCTGAAAAATCAATCATAACCAGTAATAAAAATAAAAATATTTTTTTATTCATTTGACACATAACTGTGTACTTGTACATTGACTGATCTTTAGTTTCAGTTTATGCATAGACTGTACACACATTAGGAATTGTCACTGTGTTTTGTTTTTAATATCGCCTCAGTACTTTCAATGCAAATAGCCCAACAATCAAAGTTTATTAAACAGTTTTTTACTAAACTGGGATCAAGAAGATAACTTTATTTATATAAAACAATAGCATTAAATATTACAGAATAATGGCACTGAGTTTATAATTTCATATAGATTTACATAGAAAAATATAACATGCATAATTATATAGTGTCTTGAATAATTAGATTTGTATCAGATGTCATTTTGAAGAACTTCAGAGTCTTAGAGGCATTTTTGTAGATGTTTGTCCTTAGCTTGATTCATCTTTCATATCTAAAGCTTGAGACAACAACTGCTCCACCTGCATATAAAGAAAAACTGTGAGTGGATACACTGTCAAAAAAGGTACAAAATTGTCGCTGGGGTGTATTGAACACATTGAAATGTTGTACCTTTTGGGGTTCAATAAGGACCTACAGTATTGTGTACCTTAAGGCAGTCGTTCCCAAACTTTTTCAGCGTGGCCCCCCAAAGAAAATTTGTGACAAAAAAACTCAACATTTTAATAAAAAAAACATTAAATTATACAAAAAAGTAGTGCTTTTGGTTAGTAGCCTATTTTTTAGGTTTAATTACACAGAATTAATGATAAATTTATGTATTTCATAAAATGTCATAAAACTGAGGCCCCCCGGCACCATCTCGCGGCCCTCAGTTTGAAAACCACTGGAACAATTTTGTACAAAGGAACACATTTTCTAAAAAGTTAAGCTTTAGGGGTACAAAGCAGTTAACTGTACCTTTAAATGTACACAATAGATCCTTAATATACAGTAATGTACCCCAAAAGGTATAACATTTTATTGCACCTTCAAAACTTATGGTACCAACCCAGTGACAGAAATAGTGCAGTTTTAAGCCTTTTTTTCTGTATAGTGCCAAAAAGCATTACCTATATGACATTTTAATAAAAAACAGAACTTTTTTATTGCACAAAAGTTAGACAAAAGTTTAGGAAAATGAAAGGTCCTTTGGGGAGCCAAAAATGGTTCTTATATGGCATGGATCTGAAAAACCCTTTCTTTTAAAGAGTGCAAATTTACCTTTTGTAATAAGAGAATAACCATAAATGTAGAGGATTTACGCAAATATATACTTTCATCACGGTGTCTTTGCACTTACACTAGAACGACTTTATCGTGCATTAACATAAAATCCTTAGGCATTAACACATCGTGTTAACCCATTCTTTCCATCTCTCTTACCTGTTCACGTCGACTGTCTCTCTCGCGACCTTCCACCAACTGACGCGGCGTTGACAGCAGCCGATTCAGCAGGTGCACAGCATTATCCTTCTGCGCGCTCACCCGCGCGCTTCTTTGCGCGCTCCTCTGTTCTGCTTTCTCCCTAAAGAGCGCCTCCAGGGCGCGCACAAAGGCAGGTTGCATATCGTACTGACCAGTGCTCGCTAAAACGCTCTCATCATCGCCGCCTGGATCCTCGAGTCTGGCTTGCTCATCTGTGCTTTTCTTGCCCATTAAGTGACCTTAAGCAGATATGGGGTGTTATTATGGAAAGATTGGAAAATATGTAAAATTGTGACAATTTTATGTAAATTAATGAATTAATATAAGAGCAAACGAGTAAACGAGTAAACAAATTTATTTCTATAGAGTCTGCGTTGTTGCAAAAAAGCTTCACAGAAAATACGCAGAACAAACTGTAAAGTTGTAAAAGAAGTAGTCATAGAAGTTTTATGTTATGTATCTCATTTTAAATAAAATAACATTAAATATCTAATATTCTGATCTCCTCAGAATGAATTCAGCTTTTCCAATGAAAGAATCAACATTATGATCTATATAACCATAATCTACATACATTTTCTCATTTCTTTCGCCCTTAACATTATAAAATAACACACACAAACTTAACAGGATGGCAATAAATACCATGCAGCTGGTTAAGACATGCCAGTTACTGCTGTGCATACGATTTGAGTTAGTATAAGTGACACTTCAGACAATTGCAATCACTTCACATATCTTATAAATGACCACTTATGTAATTAATAAAGTGATTTCAATGGCACCCCGTTGGGTTATTATTGCCACATAACTGGTGTTACAGATTGCACCTATCAGAGGCTTTGGCTGCATGGTCACTTTGTGAACCAACATTTAGTTTTTCTCAAATATACTATTCTTTAAAAAATAAAAGTGCTCAAAGGGTTAATCACAGTGATGCCATTGAAGAATCATTCAGTCAAAGGTTCTTTCTTAACTTTTTATAGTAGTAAAGAAACTTTTTTAACTACAATGAAATTTTGGTGAAGCAAAAAGTTTATCGGGGTATTAAATGTTCTTTATGGAACCATTTAGCCAAAAATGGTTCTTCTAATCTATTGCATCGTGTAACACCATTTTTAAGAGTGTGCGCATTTTTAACTGACAAATGCAAAGTGAGAAAATAATTGTTTTGCTCAAAAACTGCCTTAAAAGATAAACTAAAAGCACGCAACCGAAATGCAACATGCGTAATTCTCCTCACAAACACAGTTGCAACACTTCACGTTTCCCAACAAAAATGAAGTAGCTCTAAATTAGTAATAAATGTTCAATGCAAAGTAACAATTTTACTAAAAACGTTTCTCAAAATAAAAATGATTTTTTGCTCACCTACAGCCCAGTGGTTTCTACGTGGATAAACTTTTCCACCTGTTTCTGCATCATCTGACGCATGCACATCACAAAGCACCAAAACCAGAATTATTGATACTGCTAATCTGTATCTCCATACGACGCACATAACGCCCATAAGCTCTCCTCTCTCTTGATCAATATTCCGGTAATAGTCTGTCCACTTAAGAGCACAGGTCCTGTTTAACGGTGCATGCGCATAATGGCTTAATTTATATGGTCGCGTGACGCCAAACACTTAAACGTGAGAAGATAATGACGCCATAATTTCGCGTGCTATAGAAAAATAATGTCGTGCAAAGGTTTGAATTATTTGGGTGCAGGGAAATGCGCTGAAATTTAATGCGTCCTGCCAGGCACCACTGTGCGTCAGTTAGTGGGTTAGGATAAAACAGATTGTCATGTTGAGCTAACCTGTCATTATCTCAGCCAAGGGCTATTATGCTCCCAAAGATTTATTGAATGTGAGTGTCATCGGTATTTCATTTAGATAAAGGCTAAAAATAGCTTGTTAATGGTTACTCATTGTTTTATTGCGCCACTGGTGCAATAGAGACTACCAGTGCACCTATTTTATTTAAAAAAGGGAAAATACAGATAGTGACAATGATGCCTGAAGCCACTGACCCAAGTTGGTCTCCAGTTACATGTACGAATTAATTGATATTATAATATTCTAATATGAAATGATATGAGATATACAGTTCTTGATAATGGACAGGGTGGCCTAAAGCCAGCTGCTGGCTTGTTTCAACCCATGATTGGGTCAAATGTGGACATTTTATAGGTTAATATAAACAAATGATGGGGTTTGTTCATATTATCCATGGATTGAAACAACCCAGTATTTTTAGAGTTCTTAACATCTCGCTCTCCAAAAAGACCAAGATGATTATTTTTTATTTGAAATTTATTGGAAGTCACACTTTGATGAACATCTGCAAAAACAATGTGATCTAAAGAAGTGATCCATACCCGTTTTTGTTTGCTTTAGTATTATAATATGCAAATCAAGAAGAAAATACAATTGATTTATCTTAAGGGCTTTTTGGGGCACACCTACTCCATATTGTTTCCAGTCTGATTTACAATTGCTTGACACGCATCACTGATATCAGGTATCAGATATATTTTCACACCCCTAAGCCAGCAAACAAAAGCAGTATGATTGTTTCTGCAAAGCCTCACAAACAAACACCTGACATGAGCAATGAAGAAGAAAAGAAATCTTAATAATGTTAAACACTGCTCTTTAATCCCTGCATTCATTGGCACTGAACTAAAACATTATCCATGGCAACCTCCCTTAAGCCTTTATTGTTGTGTACATCTAAAAGAACCGATGGGCTTCTTGTGGTTTTACTTGGATGGAAAAATCAACATTTGAACAATACATGCACGGAAAGGAGGTGATATGTGTGCATTTCGACGAATTTCCATAATATGAGTGATTTAATAATGGGAGATATTTTTATGGAAATATTTTGGGATATCGTGACATGCCTAACAAAGCCTGAAAAGAAGTGCATAGCTGCTTTTTTGGATTACAGGTGTACACTGTCAAAAAATGGACCCTATAGCTGTCATTGGAGCAAACCGCAAAAAAATGTCCTATATGTACCAGAAACCCATGTTTTATACATTTGGTACCAATATGTACCGTTAAGGTACTAACACGCATTTCTTGGTACCAGTATGTACCTCTGAGGTGCTGCTATGACCTTTTTAGATACAAAGGTGTACTTTTTTGAAAGGGTAGCAGTGACAGCTATTCATAGTCTTGAACTTAATTGACAAAACTTGCTCATATCTTAAAATATATCAGTGCAAGTGTTGTGTCTTAAGATGCAGACAAGTAGTGTTTATTTATAAATTATGCTTTTAAAAATTACTTAAATATTCTAATTTAAGGCCTATTCCTGGTTCCTGTCCGGGAACCACCCCTAAGTGTTAAAGTAAAAACATGTTATATTAGATAACAAATTATGAAACAATATATATATTGTGTTTTTTTATGAAAAAAATAATAATATTGGAATAATAGTTTTATAAAACTTCATGTGGTAACTTTGTACTAAATGATAGCTGGGAGAGGACTTAAAATTACATTTAGACATATTAAAGGAATAGTTCACCCAAAAATGAAAATCCTGTCATCATTAACTTACCCTAATCTTAAATTTCTGTATTTACAAAAGAAGATATTTTGATAAATGATGATAAGCATAAAGTTGACTTTCCTACAGGTTTTGAACAATATGAGAGTGAGTAAATACTCTAAATTAGTTATTTTTAACCCAATGCTGGGTAAATATTGGACAGAACACCTGTTGGGTTCATAAATAAACCTATGCTGGGTTGTTTCTATGCAGTGCTGGGTTGTTTCAACTTATGGTTGGGTTAACAACACACCCAGCATAGGTTTATTTATAACCCAAAATGTGTTCTGTTTAATGTTTACCAAGCATTGGGTTAAAAAATAACCCAGCAGAATTTAGAGTGATGTAATAAATGATGTAATAAATATGTGAGTAAATGAAATGTATGAACTATCCCTTTAAAAAGTCTCAATCTAATTAAATATTCGTTGCAAAATAGATTCTACTGTAATGTATTTCTGATTCTTGACACTGTACCTAAATAAACACGATTGTCAATTTTTGTTTTTACTTTTTTTACTGACAGAATATAATGTGTACGTGAATCTTGCAAATGCGTCCAAATCACCACTAGATGGAGCAATTTCTTTTCATTTGAACTTTACCGACCATAATTCATTTTCTTTTTTGTCAGTGTGGACAAGATCAATTTAGCGGGGTCCAAACTAAATTTAGAGGCTCAAAACTCATGAGGTAAACTATCATAACTAAAAAGCTCAGTAACATCTGAGTAACATCTATGAAAAATAATGTTCGTTTTTTTTCCCATGTAATCAGTTTCTCATGTTTTTTTTATTATTTTTAGTCAATTCCTCAATTTTTTTTCCCTATAAATTACCTAATATATTCATAGCTATAACTAAACTTTATGATATTACATTGACAATGATTTATTCAAGAACGTATAATAAAAACATAAATATTTGACTACAAAAATACAGACAGGCATTATGACCGAGTCATTCTACAATCATTAAAATGGTTAAATGAAAATGACTGTCTGAAAATTCTTGCCTTAAATATGTATTTAAGACACATTCAGATAATGGCTTTCAAGCTGTCAGTTATCTGCATTAAATAGCTGGAAATTCATCTGGTTTGACCTTTAAATGATGGTTAATGACCATCTGAAGGCAGAATTACCTTCACATGCTTTTAAAACAACATCATTTTATCATCAAACATAAGATGAGTTTCCACATTATTAATCATCATGTTTTCTATTACGTTTGTAAAAGCCCTAATGTGTTTGCTTTATTCTGTCATTGCAAAAAAATAAAAGATAATATAGGCTATCCAACAACGACGTTAAAATTATATTTTAGATATGTTATTAAAGGAATCTCCCAAAGCCTCGGGCTCAGTAAACAAAGAGTTATGTTTATGAGGAACAGATTAAAGATGAAAAGGTCAGAAATGAAATGATGCCAACATAATTCTGCCCTTAAACACATCAAGATTGATGTCTTTACAATTATTTAGACGTTTTAGGCTATGGCTGTGCTTTAAGATTGATCTTTTGTATAAAGTTGATTTGAATTATATTTAGGCCAAAAATTACTTTTATGTATTATATCCGCCATGCTAGTGTACAGTTTCTAAATATTGAGCATGACCATGTCAAATATGATATTAAAAATAATTGTCTTGTGATTGTGTGGCTTATTCTAGACTCCTGTTCATCCCATTCCCAGAATCTTTTTGATGTGTGCAGCAAAGACTTCTGGGAATCAGGTTTGATCCTAAGAGAAGCTGGGTGGCTACCACAAACACACACACATACCAAGTTCATAAACGCATGATAAACATTGATATCGATGAACTACAATCCAAATATATTGTGAATATCTTGAAAACAGCTGCATTTTATAATAAAACCGAATTAAAAGGAGCGCGATTAGATCTAAATCCGCCTTGAAGGTAAAGGAAGGAATCTCGGTATCAACGCACTGATTCATGGGTAAGTGTGGCACAAACACCAACAATCCACAAAACTTTGCGGAGAACTGTGAGCATAAAACTACCAAAATGGCATTTTAATAAGGTAACAGCGAAATACACTGCATGTACGCTACTTTATTATGCGATCTTGTACGGTTACCCGCGAAAGATTTCACTTTCTGTCCCCTCGACGATTTCATAGCATTTGCGAAAAAACGCAACGGTGCTGCTAAAAAGACATTATAGGGGAAATATAACGTACATTTAACACCCACATTATTTCCAGACCGAACCCGACAGCACTGCATTGTGGGAAACCCTGAGAGAAAGCCTCCAAAAATGCCCAAAACAACATCCCTGGTCATATAATCCGCGCTTTTCGAGAATTTCGCGATTAACGTCACGGCGTGTTCCTAAATTCAAACGTTAAAAATGTTACACGCGGCCGTATTATGACACGAACACGATATATGAAGAATCGGTAGGACATAGCCGGTCACGTGACTGCGCTCCCATCTCGGGGGGTGGGCAGCAGCAGCCTCTCCATGTCTTACTGCTGTATTCGGCAGACAGACAGAGGGAAAGCCATGTATTCTCGATCATACAGAGCTGTGCTGTCACCAGCAATGTTTTGCAAAGTACCTCTTGTTAGTCCCTCTTGCATAAACACTGATGTTGTCTGTTATTTCTAGATTCTTCTGTTTTGATGAAAGCATAGCTGAATTTGGTGGTACAGCAAGAATCATGGCCGGCCTGCTTGCGTTTGATATTTCCCTACGCTGCCCTGCTGAGAAGAAGAGCCATTTTAATTGAGACACGGCCCTTTCAGACAGTAACCCACGCCAGGTAGGTCAGCATCTGTTCTTTGTTTGAATGGATATTTTAGATAGCTGTCAGCTGGTTGCACACAAGGCCTGGTTGCAAAAATGGCGTGTAAGGGGATGCATGCATGGTAATAGTGTTGCTACCAGTAAGGATTTTTGTGCTCGGAGAATGTTAGTTTATTGTGCAATTGTCGCATGCATCCATATTCTTCTCATTACAGTTTTCCAAAGTCATCTCAGAAGGGTCCTGTAAATGATTTAGGTGCCCTGGCTAAAGAAATCTCATGTAGGCCACAATGAACAACAACCATCGTCGGCCTTTTATTATATCATACAGGGAGAGGTTGAGAAAATAAATATTTACTTTTCATAAAGAATATTTTTCTTTGTGTGTTATAATAGTTTTTTTTTTACGTTAATGTATTTTGTACTTCAATCAAAGCGACTTACGCTGCATTACAATCTTTTTTTTATTATTTATCAGTATGTGTTCTCTGGGTTCGAACCCAAGACCTTCTACCCATAGATATGTATATAAAGGCTAGATGGCTCGTCCGTGCTGATGGCCAATTGAGTGGAACGTCCGCATTTTGGCGGCCATCTTAGGACAGGGCGCTTGCTCACTCGTAGCATTGAGTTTTAATGATGCAGGTACTTTTAAATGACCATAACTTGCTTAATTTTTTACCGATTTTCAAACGGATTGGTTTGTTATAAACGTCAAAGATGTACCTATGACACTGAATACGTATACTAAAAATAAATAAAAAATTCATGAAACATGTTAAAGCATCCAGAATTATAGCCACATTAATAACGTTTGTAAAAAACCAAACCGTTTGTAAATCCGTCAAGAATTCAGCAAGTTACGAGCATTTTAGTTGGCGTATGTCACTCACCTTCCGTCCACAGCAGCAGGGAGCAGCACTATGGCAGCACTGACCTAAGATGGCCGCCAAGTGACGACACAGCTGACTCCGCCTTGAGCCATCTAGCCTTTATATACATATCTATGCTTCTACCACTGAGCTAGGTCAGAGTTCATAAGTTCACTCTTGACTGGCTTTCTATTGGCTGCTCTTTCTAGTGTTTAATGTCGTAATTTATTGTTCTCCAGCCTTACGTTTAACATATTTGGCCCTCTCTCTAAAAAATCCAGGCCAAAGTCTGAGATTAGGAGCATCAACGTTTGATTTCACATTGGTTTCAATCTTTGACATGACCTTACGCAGTCAGTATTAAAGCTCACATAGCACACGCTGTTTCTGCTCATCTCATGTTAATCTTGAGTACCTATAGAGTAGTATTACATCCTTTATATCTCCGAAGAGTCTTTAGTTTTATCAGATTCATAAAAGACAGATTAGCTCTAGCAAATTTTTCTGGAAAAAACACGACCCCCTTGGGGCGTGCCAAGGAAGGAGCGAGTCACGAGCAAGCAACACAAACAAACCCACTATCTCTGGATAACTTATGATTCACTACATGTTTGTGTTGTTCACATTATATGCACTTACGTGTCGATTTCCAACATAAAACAGAAGTCTTAGCGCTTGAAACTTATGGGATTTTTCAACGAAATACAGCGTTAAACAAGCACACGCAAAACACCGCCGTGTCCCCGAATAAACAAACTTTTTCCATTGTTTCCATAAGGTTGGCTTACTTGGAAAGATGAACGAGCTTTTCTTCTCCTTACATCCAAAAACACACTTCTTTTTTCGTGCCATTGTTGAGTCTTGATGTAAAACAAAGATGTTGTGAAGTGATGCCTGTGACTTCTAGCGTCCTTGTAGTTCTGCTTTCATGGTGATTGACATGTGGGCATGCTTTTCTGGGGGAAGTGCCAATAAAATAAATATTATGGTAACTTCTACCCATGGTACATAAGATGTACCCATGTTAGAAAAAAAAAATTCAGAAACTTGTACGATTCCTGGAAAGTGCATTCGGCAACAGAAATACTCACCTGTCCAATTGCTTTTTTGACACTTTGTATGTTTAGCATAGCGGCCGTTCACATGTCGCGCCTAAAATGCTTGGAAAACGCTAGGCACGTAAGTTTTTGTCACATGACCTGCGGTGCACTTGTGGCATAATGAAAAGTTGCAATGTTTTTAACTTGATGCAGTGCGAACGCGCCTGGAAAAAATTAGCGCGTCGCACTGCGTGCAAGTCGCGACCGCGTGCACGTCGCGACCGCGTCGCTTCCATTATGAGTGCGCATACCACGCGCCTATAATACCGACCTTGAGCGCGCAAAAGAAGCAATATGTGAATCACCCCTAAGGAATCCATCTCTTAAATCATGAAATACTGTTAACCCCTCCTTTAACTCTTTCCCCGCCATTGACGAGTTATCTCGTCAATTAAGAGAAAACATTTGCATAAAAAAACTTGTTCTTGAAGAATTTTTATGTTAATCTGCAATACCGCGATTATCCACTTACCCAATTTATCAAAAAACTGAAGCTAAAATGTTATTTACTAATTTTAAACTCTCTTTTGAATCTGATCTCGAAAAAAATTCCTTCACAAAAATGAAATTATTTCAGCTTTTTGCTAAAAAAATTTTATTTTTGAAGAAATATTTAAGAGTTTATAAGCAGAGAAAAAATATAGATAGGATGAAACGATTTTTTTCCCATTTTGTTTGTTTGTTTATTGTTTGTTTGAAAGCACAGTGTCTGTTTTTTTCATTTGATATATTTGTATTTTTATATATTTTTTAGAAGAAAATGTTCCTGGAAGGCATTTTGTGAAACGTTTGTGAAAATCACAAAAAATGCTGGCGGGCAACTTTAAAAAAAATGGCTGGCGGGAATGAGTTAAATATAGATTATATTTTCACAGAATGTTCTTTACATTTATGAAAAAAAACAGTAATCTCCAAAAATTACTTAAGAGAGGGTTTCAGAGACAGTGTCACATATTAAGATATTGCTACGATATTTTTGCTAGTGTTGATTCAGATTTGCATAATTGCAAACATTTTGCGCATAACAATTATAGGGCACTGATTTATGATAATTAACACCTCCATTGCATTTAAAAGATATTTATATATTATGTATAGCTGCATATGGCCTAAGATCGTGTTATACCCTAAAATAGCATTTCAGAATGCACACAATGCAGGGTACATGTTTAAAAATGTTACACAACGATAAAATCTGAACATTGGATTTATGTTCAAAATAGACCGGTGTAAATTTCTACAGATTATGTTTTAAAACGACCTGGACGTCTATGTAACTGCGTGGCAAAGCACCACACAAGCATTATTTGACTACATGGGTCACAGGGCTAGCCAACATCGCCATCACAGGCTTTGTTCTTCCAGCCTGCAAACGTCATTCCTAAAGATCATCCTTCCTCCCCTTACAGCCCTCCTTCCTGTCCCTTCTCATATTTCCTCATTTCTTTTCCACCTCTGCTCAACCTCATCCTAAAATCTGTTTCGGTGGCTGCCAGGGTCTCGTCTCCGGGTCCCCTCCCCCAAATGCATGCAAAGACAAAGGCCAGGGCTGCTTGTCGACACACTGCCCCCTTCCTCCCCGTTTTGCAGAGGCTCCAGCAACCAGGCTCACGTAGTGGAGAGAGAAAAAAGTAACACAGAGTGGGGCCTGGCTGGATTGACTTCTTGCGTGGAGTTTCCTGGTAGTGGGCGAATGGAGTACCCGGGTAACTTTTTTCTGTCTGTGTGTTCTTGTATGTGTCACCCATTTCAATTGGCACAGATTGGATGCGGTAGCCCAATGTTGAAGAACTGAGTGAGGAACAGCTGATTTTAATCGACAAATATACGTTAGCTTTCCTCTCTCGTTTGTTCCCTGGGAAAAAACGGGACTGTGGATAAAAGAGAAGAACAGGGACCATGGAGAGTGTGTGTCTGTCTGTGAGAGAGAGAGAGAGGGAGGGAGAGGGTAGGCAGTGAAGGAAATACAACCAATTCAGTGCTGCAGAATGGGGTAAAACCGAGAGGCACAGTCAAAGAGAGGTCAGGTACCGAGCCCGTTTCAATTTTACTTGCTATCTATTTGTCTTGTTTTCTTGTATCAGGAAGCCGCCGTCATCTGCTGTGCTTGTGGCATCCACAATGTTTGTGGTTTTCCTTTGGAATGTTTGTCTTTCATTTTATGTCTTTGCCATTCATCTGTCTATCCGTCCATCCATCCATCCACCCAAACAAGCTGTGATCCTCTGACGTGCATGTTTTTTTTGTATAAACACCCTCCATAGTCTATCTTTTTCAGGCCTAGCTCTACCATCAGCTCGACATTACAAATCACAAAGCACAAACCTCTTCAAAACGGCAACCCGCAATACTAACACACCCTCCAAGTCAGATTTTTGCAGGAATCTTGAAGATTTACCGGTGAACAGGCAAAGAATCGGGCAGCTCCTGGGTCTCCAGTGTGGCTGCACTGCAGCACACACATTATGCAGGGTGACCGGAACCGGTTGAAACCGGTTTGAGGCAGACGAGGAGGCTGGGAAACAATACAGTCACTGTGCTACAGGCAGATAGCCGACTGCTTCATGGCATGCAAAATGGCAAACGGGTCTTCAGATGTGATGTGATGTGATGTGATCCGGCCCACCTCACCGTCTTTGCACATGTTAATGCATAAGGGAAGGCAGGCAGCCATTAACGTGGCTAACATGAAAACTTTGTAGAAATGTGGTGCTGGGTCACTGCATACTGTGGTGCATCCTGGTCACCATCCAAAATGACCGTGGAGTGCCGTATCTCCTGGTGGAGTGTTTCTTGATGGGCCCTTCCTTGTGCAAAAAGTGGATTTTTTTCCTCTGCTGTAAGGGAGGAGGGAGGTGGTGATGGTGTTTTGTTGTGGAGGTGGAGAAGAGAGAAAAACATTAAGAATAAAGGAAGGAAGAAAGGAAGGAAGGAAGAGAGAAGGGAAACAAGATTGCTTTGCCGTTGGTTTGTCGGGACGCCGAGGGTGAGGAGTGGCTCGTATGCATGTTTCCACATCTGTATGTTTTGCATCGCTGCGTTTACTCTTATTGGGCCTTATTCATAAAACATGAGCAGATTTGTTCACAAATCCATTTATGGTTTAACACACACATTCGTTCTGCTTGTGTTTTGTGACTGAGGCCCACTGTTCTGTGTTGTTTTTATACATGAGCCTGATTTAGTTTGCTGTGACACCCTCGTCTGAAATCAGCAGCCTGGTGAGGTTGCATGGCTGTAAATGTGTTTAGGCCTTATGCCTGCTTCGACGCTCGGTGTCTGTCATTACAACCCCTTTTGTTTTTGCATTGCTCTCTCGTTCTTCTCCGTCCTTTTGTTTGCTGCTCCTCGGCTTACTCGCCTTGCCATATTGTCTCCATTGTGTGCTGGGAAGGCCGTCTTGGCCCAGCGTACCCTGTGCGTGCAGATGTTATGGTCTGTAATGGAGGCAGGGCTGTACTGCACTCTTCCATTTCAATAAAGAAGCATGAGACGCAGATGGGGGTGACTACCCCTGCTAGCACACACAGCATGCCTTGCAATTTGTTATTTTCTTCTTTAACCACTTTCCATTTGAGGAAATAGTGATGTTTATATCTTGCCGTAATTTTGGCAGTGGTCATGTTTTAGGATCTGCTTTTGCAATAAATGTAAACAGATCCAAGCTTAATCGTTTCAGCATGGTGACTTTCCCTAAGTAAGGCTGTTATATGTTTGTGTTGCTTACTGTTGTATTTAATAACAGATATGGTCATGTACATAATTATATTCTAAATATGTTATTAAACTTTATACCACGGGGGCTGTTGAATGCTAAAATCTGATTGGTTGATAAATGGGTGTTGATTATTTTTCTGTAAACCGCACATCTAAGCGGTCAAATTTCTTAAAAATGGCACCAGAGCAATGTTTGTGGTAACTGTGGTATAAGCGGAATAATTGACTCCCCTTTTGGGTCGTGCCGCATTACTGGCTTGGGTGTGCGTTATTTTCTTATTATACCACGGGTCTGTTGAATGCTGTATTCTGATTGGCTGAGAAATGTTCCGTGGGTATGCATTAATTTCTGATAACCACACACCTAACTTGACAAATGTCTTAAAAATAGGCATCAGAGCAATGTTTGTGGTGACCGTGGTAGAAGAGGAATAATTGACTCCGGTCCTTTGAATTATTTGAAAATAATGCACACCCGCGGTGTAACTGCACTACGGGTGTGCATTATTTTCTTATAATTCAATGGCCCGTTGTCAATTATTCCTTACTAATTCAATGGCCGGTCGTCGATTATTCCTTACGTTGCCAGTGCCTTTATTTACTAGAAATTCAGAAAGTACATTCTTTTCTCATTTAGTGTCATTAATACATTTGTATTTTTGAAAGGCAATTTATAAAATTAGTATTTTTGCATTAAAATACCCAAAAACTGTGCATAGTGTAATATATTCCTTTCATTTGTACTTCTGTTATCCTAAATGTTTTCAGCAATGTTTGAATCTAGAGAATTTGCCGTTTAAAAAAAAGTTCCACCCCTCTTCATAGGATCGCTAGTTATCCTCAATTTCGGCTTTTGCTGCCTTATAAACCATAGGTATGTTGGACTTTGTGTGGTTCTGCGCAGATTGATCGACATATGACATCAAACTATTGAGTAGGGTTGCCTGGGACGGTTGTAATTACCACCGCACCACCGCGGTGGTGGAGTGCGACTGGCGGTCGGGAAGTGCGCTGTGGTGGTGTGCACCTCACAAATTATGAAAAATATAAAGTACAATCTCGCCCAGTGAGATGTCTTCAGGTTCGTGTTAACGCAAACAGCCAGCAGACGCGGAGTTAATGCGCTATTTGCAAGGGTAGGCAACTGATACTATTGATGACCCGCTGGCTTTGGGGCGGAACAATGAGGAAAGATATTGGCCGTTTCTTAATCCGAACACCATCAGAACGCGTTTTCAGCGCGACTGGAAACATTATAACCCCAGAAAGGTTTCTCACTTGTTGTTTCATGAGTGGAAGTGCTACCATAAACACAGAGAGGCGCCGATCCCCTGTGTGCTCCGGGGCTTGGCTCGAGCAGCCAACAAAATTGCCAAGCGCATACGCACAGTTGCTTCACGTGACCGTGCCGCTTTCCTCCTCTTCAAAGCGCGTGGGCGCTTCAGAGCGTCTTTCGTTGCTAAGTAACCTAAGCATTGCTTGACGCTGTGGCGAGCACCCACCGGCGGAGAAAGAATTTGGCGCCTATAAACACGCACGTTTGTTAAGAACTCTATATCTGATCATCGTTTACATTTTTATATTTCAAAATATATGTATGCATTATGTATAAGACCTATATGCATCAATGTGCACGTGCGCATACGCGTATGCACCCCCACACACACAATCTATAACCACCGCACCACCGCGGTGAATTCGTGCATTACCACCGCAGTGGTAAAAAACTGCCACCGTCACAGCCCTACTATTGAGAGAGTATTGCTTTAGTTTGATGTCATAGGCTGAACGATCTGTACAGTAGTTGTAGTTTGCAACTGCAAAATAGTAACGTGTTGCGGCAGTAGCGCACATCGCTATGGCGTATTGGCTTTTATCGAGCAACACTGTGGAGCTTGCGTTTAAATGTTATAGTTATAAAACTTTATTATAATACTTTGTTTATGAACATGATTTTAAGTCCCGTCAGATAGATTCTTCTCGACATTGAAGGTAAAGACTACAATTAGTTTTGTGTTCTTTTATAACGTCATCAAGCTGAGGCCATTATTGTTGTGAAGCAACCTCAAGTGATAAAAATTACATTATTTTACTTTAATATATTACTTTAATATATTGTAAGCTACTTGCTTTTCATGACATTTTATGTTAAATATAACGTTAAGTGACAAGATTAGTCATCTACATGAATAGGTTTTAAAATAATTTTTTTTAGTAGCCTATTTACTAATAAGCAGATAAAAGTATTCATTGAAAATGAAAAGGTTTGTGGGGATATAGTAATTTTTAAACATAAAAACAGTGAGATAAGCAACTGTGAGTGAATTTTAATAGTTAAACCACCTTCTTATAAGCATCACTACATGCCTGACTGAAACTAGGTTTAGTTAAAGGTTTAAAATGAAAGTTCCCAGTTCAGTGCATGTTGCTTATCTAATTCTTGTTGTTTCATTTGTTTATTAAAGGTTTTAGCTCATTTTCACAAGACCATGGGTGACATGAAAACCCCAGACTTTGATGACCTGCTTGCGGCCTTTGACATACCTGATATGGTCGACCCTAAGGCCGCCATTGAGTCTGGCCATGATGACCATGATGGACAACTCAAACACAATGTTCACCATGAAGAAGACTCCCATGTGACCTCTGGTGCAGACGTTGGGGTTAGTGTTATTGTCAAGAACGTCCGAAATTTTGATGCTAGTGAACATGCTTTCTCAGAAAAAGATGGCCACCCCCCTGTTGGAAATGGACTGCACAATGGTTTCTTGCCCATGTTACCCAACAACAGATACAGTAAGGAAAGCGACAAGCTTCAAAGGAGTGAAATTCATGGAATGGCGGGAAACATCTCCACATTTAATCAGTTTAGTCCCATCTCTAGTGCTGAGGAGTTTGACGATGATGACAAGATCGAAGTAGATGACCCTGTGGACAAACAAAATAGTTTACCTCTCAGACCGAACCCTTTAACAGGTCTGAGCACAAAGACAGAAGAGCCCCGTTGTCAACACACCAAACCTGCCATAGCAGATGGCCCATCACGGCCTAAAACAAATGGCACCTACAATCATTTGAAAGTTGAAAATAATAGTGCCAATGGCTCCTTGGGAAAAGCAAAACTTTGTAATCCTCAAAAGACTAGAAAAACAGAGGAGCAACCCAGAGAAAACTCCAGATCCCAAGATGCAAAACAGCATGGAGAGCCAGTGGCTGGGTTGACTGCATCCAAGGCTAAATCATCATCAAAGCTCTCATCCTGCATTGCTGCAATTGCTGCCCTTAGTGCAAAAAAAGCTAACATAGAATCAAAATCTCCAGAATCCCTTGCCGCACCTCAAGATTCACCCAGAGAAGCGAAAGAGATCCCAAGAGTTACAGAGAAGCCCCCAGAACAGGAGTCAGCTTTGGAGCTCCCTAAGAAAGTGCTCTCCAAACAGCCGGAAAGCCCTTGCAGTGTTACGAGTGAAAGCAGTAGCAAAGGTTCTCCTTCATCTCCAGCAGGATCCATCCCAGTCATTCCTAAAGTCCGCATCAAAACCATCAAGACATCTTCAGGGCAGATCAAGAGGACAGTTACGAGAGTCCTGCCAGAGTTCGATCCTGAAGGCTTAAACAAAGGTGTTGAATCTCCATCCAATGTTGTCTCATCCCTGTTGTCCTCTTCAACCTCACCCTCTGTTTTCTCATCTCCCACCAAAATATCTCTACCCACCACAGTAGTAGCAACTTCTACAGGCTCTGCCAATGAGGTAACAAAACAAATGACCATCAAGCCAGTGGCCACTGCCTTCTTACCAGTCTCAGCCGTCAAGACGGCAGGCTCCCAAGTGATCAACCTGAAACTTGCCAATAATACGACGGTAAAAGCCACTGTCATACCGGCGGCATCCGTTCAGAGTGCCAGCAGTGCCATCCTCAAAGCGGCTAATGCCATTCAGCAACAAACTGTCATGGTGCCTGCTTCCAGCCTAGCCAACACCAAACTTGTGCCAAAGACTGTGCACCTAACCAACTTAAATCTCCTGCCCCAGAACGCATCAGCAGCTGACCTCCACCAGGTACTGACTAAGCCCCAGCAACCCATCAAGCAATCCATGTTGGCCCAACAACAGCAGAAGAAGGTGTCTCGGGTTCAAGTTTTAACCAGCTCCCAGAGCTCAGTGGTGGAAGCCTTCAACAAAGTTTTAAGTAGCATTAACCCCGTGCCAGTTTATGTACCCAACCTCAGCCCTCCGTCTGCAGCCTGTATATCTTTACCATCTCGTGGCTACAAATGCTTGGAATGTGGTGATTCTTTTGCTCTGGAAAAAAGCCTCACTCAGCATTATGATCGTAGAAGTGTCCGCATAGAAGTCACTTGTAACCACTGCGCCAAGAACCTGGTCTTTTACAACAAGTGTAGCCTTTTGTCACATGCTAGGGGCCACAAAGACAAAGGTGTTGTCATGCAGTGTTCACATCTCATTTTGAAGCCAATTCCAGCTGACCAGATGATCTTGGCACCATCCGTAACCTCCACTGCTCCCACGTCTTCAACTAACCTTGGATCCTCCACAGGGGGGAGTCAGGGGAAAGGAAACACAACCACAGTGATTTCTGCTCCTTCCTCTGCCCCTGTTATGGCTGCCATGCCCTTGGATAAGGACGCCTCCAAGGTCTGCAGATCGAGTCTAAAGTGTATGGAGTGTAATGAGACATTTCAGGAAGAGTCATCACTTGCAATGCACTATCAACAGGCTGTTGAGTCTGGTGGACAGGTGGGTACTAGTCATTTATGAGAGTTTTCATGTTTAATCTGTTTCTTTTTGTTATTATACCTGGTAAAATGGCTTATACCTTCTGAAGCTGGTGTGCTGGTCTGTTGGCTGGTTCTAGAGTTGGCTGGTTTGTGTACATTTTGGCAGGTCACCTGCTGGTCACCCATCTAAAACAGGTGAACACCAGCTTAGCCAGGCAGGGTGATCAGCAAACCACCTTTAGCTGGGTTGTAATATAAGTACAAAATGAGTCTACTCAATTTTATTGTTGCATTTTCTTTTCCTTCAACCAAAGCAGAAAACCTGCACCATTTGCCAAATGCTGCTGCCAAACCAATGTAGTTTTGCTTCCCATCAACGGATTCATCAGCATAAGTCTCCATATATCTGCCCAGAGTGTGGAGCTATTTGTCGATCTGTACATTTCCAGTCTCATGTGACCAAGAACTGCCTGCACTACACGCGCCGAGTTGGTTACCGGTTAGTACCGCATCACTTCCTATGACTCATTAAGCTCAAAACAAGCGTTGTGCTTCCTAGAAATACATAGTTATATGCATTATATATGAATAAAATGGTGAATTCTGTGTACTTTCTACTGACCTCAAAGTTTCAGCATATAAAGTGTTGCTAAGTGTTTAATTGGTTTTAAGTATAGCATAAAATAAGAGCTTGTCATGCTTTTAAAACAGCAATCACAGCTACTTACCGTTATTATTCCGCCATTTATATATGATTGATGTCGCAATTAAAAGTGTCTGACACTGATTTTAGAAACAACTAGAAGTCGTTTTAGTAAGTAACTTTTTTCTCCCGTTTTGGTCATAGCTGTGTACACTGTAGCGTCATCTTCGCTGATGTTGCTGCTTTTAAGTCGCACATTCAGGGATCCCACTGTGAAATCTTCTACAAATGCCCCATCTGCCCCATGGCTTTCAAATCGGCCCCCGGTACACATTCTCACGCCTATACCCAGCATCCAGGAGTTAAAATCGGAGAGCCCAAGTAAGTCCTTTCAAATGGTCTATTTGAAAAGTATGACATACGTTTTGGGTTGCTATGAGCTTTATCTGTTTTATTAAACATTATGTTTAGGAGTTCAAAATCAAGTATTCTGGAGGGTTGTGTGTAATTGCTTAAGCTTTTTTTGGTTGTTTTGGGCTGGTTAAACACTAACCAGGTTCCACATTTTCATACTGTGCTTCAGAGCAGAGCTGCATCGTATTGAAGTAAAATGCGATATGTGCCGACTAGATGCGGCGATATACGATACGATAATGCTTTAGGTTTGTAAAATCATTTTGAACTTACAAAAATATGTTTAAAAACTGAAAAAATCACTTTTATGAATTTTTTTGGTTGTTGTTGTTGAACACAAAAGGTGAAATTTTGATAAATGATCATAAGCAGACATCTGGTGGAAACGACTGACTTTCATAGTAGGAAAAAATAATACTACACTGCAAAAAATGATTTTCAAGAAAAAATGTTTTTAGTTAACGATAATAACCCATAGGCTTTGGGCTAAACACTGCCCTATTTATAACTAAACAAGCTCACTTTAATTTTCGTAGCACAATGCAGGGATACTCAATAAGTGTGTCGGATTGGTTCCTTCAGAACATATTTGACCTTATCAGGTGCTGAACGAAATTATTCACGGTGACTTTAATTACTGTGTCCTACGTTTGAACCCAACACCCGTTCCAAATGAGGCCTGTCGTGTTCGTCATCACCTGTTAATGAAAAGACCAGATGGTTTGCTTGCACTTCCTGTATCACCTGTGAGGAAATGATGATCTAGCTCATTGACATTGGGAGCATTTAATGCAGATTTTTAATAAGCAGATGTACTTTAGTATGGTACTTTCAACAGCCTGATATAAGTCCTTCAACACAAACATTTATCCACCGGGTTTATATTGGAAAGAGAAAATGTTTGTAAACTGAGCCTGAACTTCAACCCCAGTTACGGGAAACTGTACCAAAATATTTTAATATATGGATTTGGAAGATGTTTTTTTCCATAGTGATGGTGCATTTAAGCTATGCATTATTGGTAGGAAACATGCATTCCACTTACTCCACTTTTATAAAAAAATCCATAAAGTGGACTTTATTTATCCCAACCGAGGCATTAGTGTCTAAACTAGTGAAATTATCATAATTATCATAATTAATAACAATGTATTTCTTGCATTTGTTATCTTACAGGTTGATCTACAAGTGCTCAATGTGTGACACTGTGTTCACTCAGCAGACCCTGCTCTATACACACTTCGACCAGCACATATCTAATCAGAAAGTGTCTGTCTTTAAGTGTCCTGACTGTTCGGTGCACTACGCCCAAAAGCAGCTCATGTTGGATCATATCAAAGTAAGTCAATAACATCAGTTTTGGAAAATGTCCCAGATAGAAATTGATTCTTGGTTCCCCAAATAAACATTTAGTCAAAAGTTCTTAAAAGATCCTTTCTTTATTACCTGTCTATAAATGAAGAGTTTGGTTCCAAAACGCGATAAACAGCATTTTACTCTTTCCTTGCCATTGACGGGTTATCTCGTCAATCTGCAATACCGCTATTAACCACCAGGTGGCCGCAACTTATAAAACCCGGAAGTATTGCCCTAGGGCAAACAGCTGTATGTCTGTGTAAGTTTTAAGGATTGCTCTGAATCTGATCTCTATCAAAATGGAATTATCTCAGCTTTTTGCTCAAAAGTTGGTGTTTTTGATGAAACCTACACATATTTGAGAGGTGATAAAAATGGAACACATGAAGGTATGATGAAATGGATTTTTTTTAAAGCAGAGGGTCTGTTCTTTTATTTCGTATATTGTTTGTTTATATATTTAAAAAGGAGCATTTTCTGGAAGGCATTAATCTTTTGTGAAAATCATGAAAAATGCTGGTGGGGAAAGAGTTAAAAAAAAGTTACAGCCGAAATCTGTATTGTATCAGGTCAGCATTAAAAAGTAAGTTCTGATCGCTGTGATTTATTGCATTTTGTGGAAAAAATAATCAGTTTTTATAATAAATCTTTGAAAATCAAATTATGGATTTAAATTGTATTGTTATTATAACCTAAAGATGCTATGTGAAAGTTTGTAACAGAAAATTCATCTTGTCACTTTCTTGGTATAGCAAAACATGTTTTTACTCAAATTAGTCCAGATGGATTTATTGCGTATTGGAACCAAATTCTTCAAAAATACTTTTCAGTAAGGTTTTTCCAATTTTAAAGCTTCTTTATTGAATCATGGTTTATCCCTTGGATTTTTAATATTCATAATATGGTTCTGTCACCCGTTTTTTTGTAAGTCCATGCACGGGACCTTAAAGACAGTAGAGGGCCCTCCAAACCTGGGCATCAATCTCCCTCTCAGCTCCAAACCGACTAATTCAATGAGCCCCAACAACAAGGAAGGCGGTTCTGTCAAACACCCTGAGAAGGGAGAGAAGAAGCTGTCATCACCTACAAAGAAGAACAGTAATGGGTCAGACCTTCCCAAAAAAAAACCAACCTCTTCTTCCTCTCCTGGATGGACGTGCACGGAGTGTGACCGCCTGTTCACGCAGAGAGAAGTCTTCATCGCACACATGAAAAGGGAACATGGGAAGGTAAAAACTAATTGCTGACCTAGACTTTAAGGTTAATAGTAGCCTTACCAGGTATCATTAGGTATATTATTTTTATGCACATTTTAACTTCTCATGAAAACGTTATGCCTTATAATAATAATAATTACAAATAATAATCTGTAATAATATTGTTATAATATTACTACAATCTGACATATTGTACTCTCTGTCTCTCTCTGTCTCTGTTTCTCTCTCTCAGCAACTCAAAAAGCATCCTTGTCGACAGTGTGAAAAGTCCTTTAGTTCCTCTCACAGTTTATGCAGACACAACAGAATCAAACACAAGGGCCTCCGGAAGGTCTACTCGTGTCCGTGAGTATTTTTTTTGCCTTTTGACCCGTCACAACACAATTCATTATCTGCTCATGAATTCATTTCCACTAAAACAAATAAAGCAGATCTCTTGAATTTCACAGACACTGTCCAGAACCCAGTCGCACGTTCACGAAAAGGCTGCTGCTGGAGAAACATATCCAGTTAATGCACGGCATCAAAGACTCGGAAGTCAAGCTTCCGGCAGATTCCAGCATCACGCAGGCCACAGAGGACAAAGAGCAGGTAACCAACAAGCAAACCATTAAGAGCATGCCTATGATGTGTACATTTTCACAGCTTTATAAGTCTTTGAATAAGCTTTGTATCATACCCCAGGTACCCAGTCCTAAACGCAAGCTTAGCTCTGAAGTTGAGGAACATGAAGTCGGAGATGGGCCCGGAGATGATGGAACACCCGTACAGCGCGCCAAGACCTCAACTTCGCAGCCTCTAAAGAAGCTAAAGATCAACGTGTTCAAGACGCACAAATGCGCAGTGTGCAGCTTCACCACCGAAGACATTGTGCGCTTCCACGAGCACATTCCCCAGCACAAGACCGACGTCTCATCCCACCAGTGTCGCGAGTGCGGCCTGTGCTACACCTCGCACCGTTCCCTCGCACGACACCTGTTCATCGTGCACAAATTGAAGGAGCCGCAAGGAATCGGACGTCACAACGGTCAACAGGAAAACACGCCGAATCCCGAGGTCAACGACGGAATCCCGGATACTCAGTGTAAAGTGTGCTCGAAAACTTTCGAAACGGAGGGAGCCGTGAACACACACATGCGGACACATGGGATGGCGTTCATAAAGTCCAAACGGTTGAGCGCGGCAGAGAAATGAGAAAGAGGTGGTGCCCCCTGGTGGCCGGAAGAAATTATTAGTTACATGTTTGTAGGAGTCATATTTCTTTACTCTTGCCTCTTTGTATGCTCATCTGATGTGCATACCTATACATATATATAAATACAAATATACATATATATGAAATGTATAAATCTATACACACAGAACGTGTGTGTTTGTTTAAAGATGTGTAATATATTCAAATCCGATTTATGTGTATTTAATTATCTATGAGAACACATTTTGTATACTTTATGATAGATGTTTGTATGGCTGTTAGATCTTTTTTATAGATCCTTTTTATTTCACTTTTAGACGGTTCTCATTGTTTTTTCGTGGGTCGTACAAATGGGATACACGAGTAATTGCTGCTAAAAATGCCCGGAATGTCACATTACAACTTTTCTCTTAGTGAGACAATCACTACAAAACCTACACGTCAAGTAGGAATTGCATTTCCCGAAGCAGTCGAAAATGGCAGGTGTTAAATGCGTTTCTGTTTTGTGAATTAGTCGTCCGTTGAAAAACAATATATGCTAGAGTTTCAATATGTCAAGCACTGCCATCAGAAGTGATGTTAAATATTTGTGCTTTCTTTAAGGTGCTGAACACTGATGCCCCAAAAATTTTTGCTATCATTACTTTATTTTATTCCTCAGGCAAATTGTCTCAAATCATAACTTAAGTTATGGGTTATGTTCGACTACATTATGACTACAAACACTTATTATTTAGAGGTAGATTTCGAATGTCCCTTATGTAGTTATGGGATTAGAAATGACTTTGCACGGCCGGTTTGTGACAATTTCAATGAAATGTATCTAGTATCCACTCAGTTTAGCTTTATAGACGTTTAATTTAAACCAAAGTTCTCCCAATTATTTGTGCGTTCCAATGCAAGACACCTCACTTAGTTTTGTGTTTTCTCATTCTTGAAATGAGTCAATTGTAAGCGCTTATATCCTACTGTGTGTTCAAGTGCCTGTGGTGCTTGAAAGCCAAGCGTAGATTAGACATCGACGTCTCTAGTTTAGTTCATGGGTTAGTCAATCACCAAGCGAAGCGTCATGGAAACGTCTCAAAAGTGTGGAGTTCCTCTGACTCACTTACTCAGAAACTATGTTGAAATAGGAACAGTAAGTCCTGCCTTCACTATAAATGAATGTTTTGCTCGAATTTGAAACAAGTTGTTTCTTTGTCTTTGTTTTTCTCATAATGTTTCCATTAAAGTTGTTGGCTGTAATGCAGCATTTTTTTTTTCTTTGATGAACTCAACAATTGAAACTTAAGTTCTGCCGTTCCAAGATTTCTTTTTGTTTTCAATGTTCTTGTTTATCCTCAACATCTTTTTGGTTTGTTTACCTTTTTTTATTTGTGAGTATGCATACGTGCATGAGAGAAGCCATTAATGGTGGTTGTTCTATTTTACAGAATGTCTTTGCTGCTGTTCGGTAGATATGTTTGTGCATAAAAACAAGTTATCATTAATAAATGATACACAAAATATTCAACGTTTAAACAAGTATGGAGTTGTGTTTCATGCATGCGTTGGTCTCGGGGTTTCCTTTTTTTGTAATAAACTTAAAAGCACTTCTATGCTGGATGCTGATCTTAGTTACCATGGTTACCGAGGAAGTCAGGATTTGTGCCTTGGTGCGAAATGCTGATCGTCTTATAGAGGAACCTTTTTGTTTCACTTTAATTTCTGGTTTGTGGCCTTGTAAAAAGTATGTAAAGTTACAGATGCATGTCTCCAGAAAATTACATTTTATTAAGGCATAGTTAACCTAAAAAAAAGATGATTTTGTCATCATTTACTTGTCCCCATGTTATTACAAACCTGTATAAATGTATTTGTTTAGCTGAACACAAAAGAAGATAATTTTTGAACACTTGGACATCCATAGTAGTATTTATTTTCTTATTATGGAAGTCAATGGTGCTTTTGGTTTGTGCTTCATTACAAAATGTTTTCTTTTGTGTCCAACAGAACAAAATAGTTTATATATTGGTTTGTAACAACATGAGGGTGAGTAAATGATGACAGGACTTTCATTTTTGAGGGGAACTTTTCCCTAAAGGATTAAAAACATCACATTTTTTGTTTAGGGATTAAAGTTTATGAAAGTATTCAAGTATACTATAGCATAAATACCAAATCACAGCTGTTTTTCTGTTTGACATTTTATTGCACATGGTCGCTTAGTTCACGAGACTTCTTTTCTAAGTAATGTTTTTAGTAGTAAGAAATGAACAAATTATTCTTGCATTAGGGGACATATATATATAGCAACAACTAAGACCATTGTAAGAGTGACATGGTGTGCAGAATTTGATAGGAAACATTTGCTTTGAACTCAAATCCTATTTTTCGCCTAAAGAACACACATCTTGCATTCAGCAGTTGTTTCAGTCCTGATTGTATTTGGTTTTGACGTAATAACCAGCCCTTCATTAAAGCATGATGTCTCCATTTTCATGCTCACTTTGGACGGTAAGAAAGCATGACCAAAACCTGCAGTGTCACATGAACATGTGACCCGTACCAGGTTATTTAAACTGCCGAACACCCCAAAAGAAAAGCTTTACAAAATGCTACAGTTAAGATGGACTTCTGTCACTTTGTCGTTGCTGTTTTTATGCCATGCCGGATGCTCCTGGAATGTGTCCCTAAAATGCATGCAGGACACAACAGCGTTTCTTACGGAGTTAGAAAAGGAGACGCCTAGCAAATATGCAGTACAGAGTAAGTCACATTTGCATTGATTTTTTAAAATGTTGTAAAGATTGTAAGGCCTGTGTCTAATACATAATAAATGGGATTATGGTATCATCTAGTTTCTCATAGTTCAAGATACCATCATGAAGACACATTTTTGTGCTGTTGTGTTGTAATGTTAAAATATAACATTTTAAACATCATAATTGCTTTTATAAGGTATACATTTTTTATTAATTTTCAAGGTAAAAATTTCAATATTTATTTTTATCCTAATATTTTCACTGTTCAATATAAATGTTATTTTTCTGTTTAAAATTATTTATTTTTTTAACGTACCATAGTGTATGATGCATTTGGAAAGATTGGAAGTGATGTGGAGGGAGGCAATGTGAATCGACCGGGATCTTTGAGAGAGTGTATGTCTGTGAGGGGTCCGGACTTCGGGGGTCAGTACTGTCAGGTGTTCCTCAAACAGGTATCCTTGCACAAACCGAGTTTTTTTATTGAAAGAGACTGAAACCACTCTGGATGTGAGCTTAGAGAGTTTTGGTGATGTTTTGTGATCCACAGGACAGGGTGGAATATTTTGTGGGTATTTGTGTACCGGATTCATGTGAGGATTCTGAGGTTCAGACACTTGTGGTTTATGGTGAGTGACATCACTTTGTTTAGCATTTTTCGAATAACCATAAGCATTTGAACACTTAAAATATGTGACCCTGAGCCACAAAACCAGTCATAAGGGTCAATTTGATTTGGCCATAATACAACATTTGAAAATCTGGAATCTGAAGGTGCAAAAAAATCTAAATATTGAGAATATCACCTTTAAAGCAACACATATTACTAATTAAAGAGTAACTAAACCCCTGGTCAGAGCTTGACTCCGCCCACTGGCAATATTTGAAAAATGCAAGAAAAGTGGGCAGACCCCAACGGAGATAGAGGGGACGAACTAAGTGTGTGGTGAGATCGTAACAAGGGCGTGATGAGCTTGAACCTGCTTACGTCACGAGTCATTTTTTGGACCCAACATCCAATAGGAAAATTCAACTGCAGTAGCCACCGTTTAACCTGAAGAGGGCAGCACTCAGACGTTTTTACACCATATATTGTAGTATTGAAACACTTTATATCCAAATGTCAAAAAACTTACTAAAATCAATTAACAGCACTAATAAAGCATCATTCTTACAGATCATTAACTAAAAAAAGTTGGTTTAGGGTTTAGTTACTCTTTAAAAAAATGTTTTGGATATATTCAGTATATGTTCAGTAAATATATGTTTTGGATATATTTACTGTAGGCTATAGAAAATTGACAAAATATATTGATGGAACATGATCTTTACTTCATATCCTAATAATTTTTGGCATAAAAATTGATAATTTTGACTCATACAATTTATTGTTGGTTATTGTTACAAATATATGGTGACTTATGACTGATACTGAGGTCCAGGGTCACATATACTGTATAAGTCATTGCATTATGCAGTGCTTCCCAATCTAGGTCCTCAAGGACCCCCTTCCAGAAATTTTTAGATGCCCCTTATTACTAACTTATCAGCCTCCTTCCAAAATGGTAAACATGTCTCACTAACAAGCTGATGAGCTAAAATATGGTGTGTTAAATAAGGAGACATCTAAAACATTTTGGGAGGGGGTCCTCGGGGACCAGGATTGGAAACACTGCAATATAGGTATTCATTGGCATTTTCTTTAAAAACAAATGTATAAGTGTATGTATGCGTGTGTGTGTGCGTATGTGTGTGTTGTAGAGGCGTTTGAGCAGGGACGAATCTCTTTGCTTCCTCCTTTGCCTTCGGTCTTACTGCCTGATTCTACATTGGGAATCTTTATGACTCAGTGTATTGCAGATTCACCCAATTCAGATCCATCTGCTGTGGTCTGTCTGTGAGTAACACACAAACAAATCAAAGATTGATTTCACACAGATTTTAATCTGTGACATGGCCTTTTTAAAGATTTTAAGGTTATAATAACTAGGGTTTGGAAAGCTTTTCAGGAAAATATTTTTAGTTGCTGTTAGTACATATCTGGTAAATGCTTTAATCCAAAGTGATTTGCAGTGCATTACAAGGTATACGTTTTATCAGTATGTGTGTTTCCTAATCATATCTTTATCTCTAGTTTTATATCAGTGATACTTTCAAGACTAAGTTAGTGTATTTTTCCTCAGGTTTGTGTGTGCTTTGGTCTTGGCTCTTCCTCTTGTATCTTCCATTTGTGTGGCCTTACTTAAAAGGAAGAGACACAGAGAGGTGAAGCCAGAGGTGGGACTTCCTCCTACCTCAAAACCCAGCCAATACGGAGCTGTCTTGACTAACGGCTCAGCCAATCAGAGCAAAGAACGCAGTGCCGTCTGGGAAACCACACAAGCTAGGGATCAGAATGCAGAAAACGAGCGACCGGGCATTGCTAAGAGCAAGTACACACATGAAAACACATCTTGGCATTCAAAACAATAGTGACTGTATTGATTCGATAAAATATATTGTATAATCAATTGTAAAATATTGTAGTCATTGCTGATACCTTTGTTGCTATGCAACTTAAATAATGGTCCACTATGGATGCTGCACAGTAATGCAAGCTATTGATCAATCACATCCAGGTACCGAACTTTCCATTTTATAACTTATTCCCACTTCTCTTTCTCTTCCCTATTTCTCCTTCTCTCCATCAGTTATGTTGTCGTGCCTGCAGGCTTTTTCTGTGCAGAAGAGCAGTGAGGGGGTGCTGGCAACAGAAGGTTCTGGAAACAGTTATTCCTCTCTAAACGGCATCCGTATCCTCAGTCTGCTCTGGATCATCTCAGGCCACACCGTGCAGATCAGTGCTTGGAGCAACTTGGGTGAGAACATGAGGCTACAAACAGAAAAGGTTTTATCCGTCTTCAAAAATTCACCTGTTTTGTTTCTGTGTAGACAATGATAAGCGATGGAAGGAGATGGTGGAGAAAAACCCCTTTTATGTGTTTGGCTTCAGTGGGCCGGTGTATCTGGCTGTTGACTCTTTTCTGCTGTTGGGGTAAGATCACCTATACTCTCTAAAAACATATATAGCACCAAAAGTGGTTCTTTGCTCGTAATCATAGAAGAACCGTTTTTAGTGCCATATAGCACCGGTGAAGCACCTGTGTATGGCCCTCATATGGTTCTACAATAGGTGCTTCACCGGTGCTATATGGCACTAAAAACGGTTCTTCTATGATTACAATTAAAGAACCACTTTTTGTTTTTAGATACTGTCAGAAAAAAGTTTTCAGAAAGTACATCTTTGTTCCTAAAGATTTCATATTAGTGCCGCAGCTAGGGACCATTTTTCGATAATTTTTTGGGACAGTGTGTTCATCATTGACATTAGGGATTGTTCAATGTGTTGAAGTAATTTTCACTGTAACAGAAAGTTTGGCCATGACATATTAACTATTTCCCTGCCATTGACAAGTTATCTTGTCAATTAAGAAGAAACATTTGCATAAAAAACGTGTTTCTGTTAATCTGCAATACCGCGATTATCCATTAGATGACGCACTTGCCCAATTTATAAAAACTGAAGCCAAAACGTTATTTACTCATTTTAAACTCTATGGGCCCTATTTTAACGATCTGAAACGCAAGTGCGAAGCGCAACGCGCAAGTGAGTTTGTGGGCGGATCTTGGGCGCTGTTGCTATTTTCCCGGCGTGAGAAATAACTCTTGCGCCGGGCGCAAATCAATAAGGGGTTGGTCTGAAGTAGGTTCATTATTCATAGGTGTGGTTTGGGCGTAACGTCAAATAAACCAATCAGAACGCTATCCAACATTCCCTTTAAACGCAAGGGCGCAAGTTCCATGGCAGGTTGCTGTTATTATGACGGATTTACCAGGCGCACGCCAGGAGCGGTTCACAGCCGAGGAGACCGACATTCTTGTAAGAGCAGTCAAAGACAGAGAAGTTGTTTTGTATGGGGATAGGAGAAACCCGCCCAAATCAGCGTAGGATAAAAAGGCATGAGAGGAAATAGCCACAATTGTCCCATCAGCTGGCATCCCCAGGACGTTGCGCCAAGCGCTACAATGATGTCAGGAGATGGGGGAATCCAAAGCTTGCCAGCATAAATCGGGCACGCTGTGTAACGGGAGGTGGATCTGCCTCTACACAGACACAAGCAGAGGACATCGCTGCGTCCACCCTCACCGCTGAAAGGGTTTGGGGGCTTTGAAATCAGACCCAAGAAACGCAAGCAAGGTCCAACCCCAAAGTACTCTTACAAATCAAGTTCATATACATTAAGGTTTCTTATGAAAACATTTTAATTATTATTTACATAAAATAAACGTAATACAGCCACACAACAAACTTATGAAAATATTTTAATCGTTATTTGCATGAGAATTTTTTTACGCAGCCACACAATAAATGAAAACTATCACCACAATGCTCACCACAATGATTTCCCTTATCTCATGTATTAATATTTTTTAGTGTAACAATTTATGATTTGCAAAAATAACTGTTGCATCTGTGTAGATTAGATAAGCAAAGTGTATGCGCGTTGTGCACGCTATACATTATGGTCAAGCATGCGCCCTTAAAATAGCATAATGAACAACGTGCAACGCGCCACTGACTTTAAACTTTTTTTCTGGTCAGTGGCGCAATTGTTTTTTGAAACTGCAAAATAGCATCAGGGATGGTTTGCGCCGGAACACGCCTCTTTTTTTGTGCTGAACCGCCCAGGGAGCGCAAGTTCATTCCCCAGTTTGCCGATGTGCGTCTGTGGAGGGAAAAACCCGCTGTGCAAAATACAAATGATACATGCGTCACTGACAAAGTCAATTGCGCTGGGTGCAAGATAGGGCCCTATGTATGTTTTGATGATCGTTCTAAATCCAATCTCTAACAAAATTCCAAAAAAAATCCAACTATTTCAGCTTTTTGCAAAAAAAAATTTTATTTTTAAAGGTGCAGTGTGTAAATTTTAGCAGCATCTAGTGGTGAGGATGTGAATTGCAACCAACGGCTCAGTCCACTGCTCACCCCTCGCTTATAATGGGTCATTATGAAAGGTCTTTATACACCCCTAAAAATATAGTTTTGTATATTCTTTTGCATTTCTGTCAAAAGATCCTTCTTAAAATTACACACTGCACCTTTAAAGAAAAAGTTTATAAGCAGAAAAAGCAGAAAAAATATAGATATGATTAAACGTGTTTTCAGTGTTTTGTTTGTTTGTTTATTGTTTGTTTAAAAGCAGAGGGGCTGTTCTTTCATTTGATATATTTGTATGTTTATATATTTTTAAAAATCTAAAAAAATGCTGGCGGCAACTTTTCAAAAAATGGCTGGCAGGGAATGAGTTAGGTCAATAGCCAATAGGGTTTAGTTTACCCCACACCCTGGATTCTAATAGGTGTGTTCGACTTCATGTGGCGCTGCGCAGATCGATCGGCAGCTGACTTGAAGCAGTGCATTCCGGCTAGTCATTTTGTCCGACTTAAGCTGGCGCTGCAGGCACGTGACTGTGTCATATGGTTTTTAAGTACAGCGAGAGCGATTCGAGATCAGCCGCCTGAGTTAGCCAGCGTAGTTCGCAAAGAGGAGCTGCACTGGCTGTAATGACGACACAGCTGTTTCACGATTGGTCAGATTCACCACATGACAACAATCACGTGTGTTTCGTGTTTATTTTCACGCCCTCAGTTCCACAAATGCTCACAAATCTGTATTTTTATAACAGTTAAAGCTATTTTCATGTAGTCGCGATGTTATATTGTGTCAACTTCATCAAAATAAAATGGATAAAAAACGTAGACCCAACTACATTGGTATTTAAATAATATATGCTTATGTTGAACTTTATTCTTGTGAAAAAAACAGATGCTGTAAGCCTCTTCAGTTCCACTCATGCTCATACACGGACATTCAAAACAGTATAATTCACTTTTTATGTAGTTTACATCTTACAAATCATGTTTAATACGATTAAGCAAGCAAACGGCACGTGATCAGCCATGCTTGACGTAAATGCTGCAAACTACGGGAACCACAGCGTGTCCGACTTCACGTCTTCATTTTCAGCTTCTCCCCGCCTGCACGCGGCTAATCTCGCCGATCGGTTACATCCAGCCGCAGCCGATGTCGAACACACCTAACGAGAAGCAGAATGTTGTCGTAACAACCATTGATCCTTATTAGCGAAAATGTACGTTTTGTATCCTCTAAATGCAAATTTTGTCAATGTTGTGGTATTTGATATATTTAAAGCTAACATATTCATACTAAAATCACAAAAAATGTCCACTTTGATTTCATGGGGGGCACTTAGAAGAATCTTTAAATCTTTTATGTCAAGATTAAGTGAATAATGCAACCTATTTAATTTCCCTAAATTAACACATTTCTGAGTGAATTTTTTATCATGACAGAAACTGGATTAAATTAACTCATTTCCTCCCAGCCTTTTTTTGAAAAGTTGCCCGGCAGCATTTTTTTTTCACAAAAGCTTCACAAAATGCCTTCCAGGAAAAAAATTCTAAAAATATATAAACATACAAATATATACCGGTAAATTAAAAAAGAACAGACCCTCTGCTTTCAAACAAACAATAAACAAACAAACAAACAAAATGGGATTTGTTTTCATCATATCTTTTCTCTCCTTATAAACTCTTAAATATGGGTATTTTTCTTCAAAAAAATATTTTTTAAGCAAAAAGCTGAAATAATTGCATTTTTGTTAGAGATCAGATTCAGAACGATTATTAAAACATACACGCAGTGTAAAATTACAAAAAAATTTTTTGCTTGTTTTATTTAATAAATGGGGTAATAAATCCATCTAGTGGATAATCGCGGTATTACAGATAACCACAAAAACTGGATTAGTCACACGTTTTTTTTTCATGCAAATATTTTCATTTAATTGACGAGATAACTCGCCATTGGCGGGGAAAGAGTTAATCATGAATAAAGTCAGTTTATTACTGTGCGGTTATTACTTCTGGAGGTGATTTTTTTTACCCAGACCCTGGGCTTAGATATTCACAGTATCTTTTGTGTCTGGTTGTGCCAGTGGTCTCCTGAGTGCTAAATCGCTGCTGAACTCCATTCAGAGATCAGAAAACACTTTTAGCTCACGTCTGGTGGTCCATTTCCTCTTCAAGAGATACAAAAGGTCTGTTTGATCTCAATCGCTTCGGATCAAAACACGCTTAAGGACCTACATTTTCATTTCTGCATCTAATTCTTGCCATGTGTCCAGGATTCAGCCTCTCCATCTCTTCATCGTGTGCCTGACAATTGGATTATTCTCTGTTGTCCAGAGAGGAGTCTTCTGGTTTATAGCTGAGGATGAGATCATCAGCTGTAAGAAATATTGGTGGTCGAACCTGCTCCTGATCAACAACCTCTTCACTATATCAGACATTGTACGTCTACATGAGAGAATTTGCCGATTAGAAATCAATCCAGCATAGTCATTTTTTTTGCATATTGCATTGCATATTTGCTTGTCATTTTTAAAAAGAAAAAATCTCTTTCTTTGAAGTGTGCACCCTGGACGTGGTATCTCTCCGTAGACTTCCAGTTTTACGCAACAACACCTTTTCTTATATTTCTCTATAGACTGTAAGTTCATCACTCTTATCTGCCGTATGAATACAGCTTAGTAAATACATAAATGATCCATGTTTGCTTATTTCCAGGAATAAAACTGCACTTATCGTAGTGTCTGTAGTTCTCCTGATGTTGTCCTGTACGACCGGGGCTCTTATAACCAGTTTCCTGCAGCTCCCTGTCCACCAGCCCACCACACTGTAAGAGATCCTTTAAAGAGCAACTGATTCACGATTTTACATTTTGTTTGGTATGTAAGTGTGTATTAGTACATGTTAACGGTATGCAAAAGGTTCATACCCCAAAGTAAACGATGATGCGAGTTATCGTTTTCAACGTAAATCTCTTTTCTTGGACTACAACAAACACACGGATTGTAGGGAACAGTTTATATTCCTGGCGTGTTGACGTGGACGACACCGACAATATCATAATTCCTCCTGCTCATAGATAGTAACTCCTGTTAGCATTGCATTGTAAGCGAATCTTTCAAACATGGTAAGGAGCGTCACATTTCCAGCTGACATCAGGAGTATTCAGGCCAATCAGAACATACAGATTAGCTGGCCAATCAGGGACACAGCGCTTTTCAGATCTATGAGCTTTGTGCAAAATCAGAGCGTTTGAGGAAACCAGTATATCTGGATCTACAAAAATATGTGGAAAATAATGTGTTTTTAACCATAAACCACGCAAACACATTTTATTATAATAAATACACAAAATAACGTTGTTTTTAGCAACGAAATACGTGCACTTTAATGGTCAAAAAATGCGTTAAGAGTTGCACCTAAGTTTGTATAAAGTGATATAAAAAATGTGTTCTGACTTTTTCACACCACAGATAAATGTGTTATTAACCACCCAACCAAATTTAAATGATAGAAAAACCGCCAAGTAAATAAAATAAGTTCAAATTCTAGGGAAAATAAGCTGCATTAACTGCTTTCAAACGCTGGGGGCGTGTCTGCTGTCGGCGCTAAAACCACGCCCACTCGCTAACAGAACGGATACTCGCGAATGCGTTAGGGGCGTGGCCATGCTCCATGTTTTAAATAATTCTGAACACAGAAATGTGGAAAAACTGTACCGGAAACTGTACGGAAAAATGAACGGTGTAACTCCAAAATTCAACCCTACATACAGTAGTTCACAGTCTTTGTAAGATGTTTCAGCATACATTTCTAACATTTATAATTTGTTTAAAAACAATTCTCTGTAATGATTTTACACAAACTTTAAATTTGTTTTGTCATTTCCCCAGGGCATATGAAAGCTACTTTCAGTATTATTACAATAAACCCTACACAAGATATGGGCCGTACTTACTGGGCATTCTTGCTGGAATTTATATGACATCCAAGAAAGAGACCCTTATTAAGAAACAGGTGATATTTTATCATTTTTATTAACTACTCATTTTTAAACATCAAATAGATAACAATTTTATAATCAGATCATTTGTTGCTGTTTGTCAGTGGCAGGCAGTCATCGGTTGGTTCTCCTCCCTGTCAATCATGGCTCTGTTAGTGGGATTGGCCTACGTGTTGCGAGAAGTCCCGCCCCACCCATCACTTCCTCATGCTGTTTATCAAGGGTCACACCGTACGCTGTGGGCTCTGGCTCTCATCTGGGTCATCCTGGCTTGTGAGGAAGGATACGGAGGTCAGAGAATATAAACTACATAAGTAAAGAGACATGACATTGTTTCTTAATCGAATCATTTATGGTACAAGAATAATGCATCAACGAGGTTTACCATGAACAGTAACAATATATTTGTTTGTACAGGGTTTGTGGATAAAATCCTGTCTCTTAGACTGTGGGTTCCTCTGTCTAACATCAGTTTTGCCTGTTATCTGATACACCCCATCATTATTATACTGTACAATGGCAAACAGGAGACAGGGGTGCACTACACAGACCTCAACTTTGTAAGTATTTCCTTTATAATAAACATTAATAAATGTGACTGGGATATGTAACCCTGGACTATAAAACCAGTAACAATATATTATATATTGTAACAATAGCCAATAATACATTGGATGGGGCAAATGTATCGATTTTTATGCCAAAATCATTAAGATATCAAGTAATATTTTGGACATTTCCAATCGTAAATATACCAACAATTATTTACCAGTAGTAATATGTGTTGCTAAGGACTTTATTTGGACAACTTTAAAGACGATTTTCTCAATATTTTTTTTGCATTCCTATATTTTCTAATTCTATCCATACAAATCATACATCAATGGAAAGTTTATTTATTCAGCTTATTTTTTTAAATATACTTGTATGATGGTTTTGTGGTCCGGGGGGTCATATATTGCCATATATTGCCTTTTCGGGTCCAAGTTTACTATTTAATGTAAATTTTGGTAAATAATTTTAGATGAAAAAAAGATAAAACCCATAACTAATATAATGTCATTATCAATCACAGAATGCGCATATGACAGCTGTCAATCATGATGTCACATCAATGTTTTTATAGCATTAAAAAACTAACTAAAAGCAGACTTATTTAAAAAAAATTATAATTTACATCATCGTGATAAAAACTTAAAAAAAGTAAATGACAGAAACCAGCTTCTGAAAAAATATCATTGAAATGTAATTAAAGTGTTTAGTTGGTCTCAAGTCCCATTGGATAACATGAGGTAGGCGGGGTTTATGACCTATACTAGGACCAGTCACTGGGGGGGTGATCGAGACGTTTTGGCTTCACTTTTCAGGGCTTGTGGGGCACGCTTGATGCCAACCTACTAGATTTAAGGGTGTGTTTGTAAATTTTTGCGGCTTCTAGTGGTGAGATTGCAAATTGCAACCAACAGCAGCTCATCACTCAATTATAAAACGCATATAGTAGCCGCCCGCCACAGGACAAACATGTCGTCGTCTATGACAACGTAGGGACGAAACTTGCTCTGTAGAACAGTTTGTCCGTTTAGGGCTACTGTAGAAACATGAGGGCGACTTTCATAGACATTGTATACGTAGACGCCTCATAGACCGATGCTGCCTATTGGAGCTGACATATCAGCGTGGCCGCCATCTTGGATGGGTCCCCAATGCGCCCCACTGCATTTATTTCTACTGAGAAAGGTGTATTCCCAACTAAAATAATCATAACTCCCCAAATTTTTCACGGATTTTCACACAGTTTGGTTACACCTAAGTGACGTTAGTTACGATTACATAATATTATAAATGGTAAATAATTATTGTTCAGTCTTAAATGTGAAAGGTAATCCCATGTGATCTTGCATCAATACTGCACTGGTTATTGCAACCGTAAGCTGCACAAAATACGGGCATAGTTACTCGCTCTCCTTTGCCTCCGATTGACTCTGGTGCTAGGGTAGAGCGAGGAGACCCAACCAATATGGCGGCGACGCTGGATTACGTTCCAGCACTTTGTGAGGCATCTACGTATATATAATGTCTACGGCGACTTCCATGTAAAGGGACCCGCGGTGTATGTAGATAAAAACGGCTCATCTTAAGGTAATAAAATCAATACATTTAATTAAGTATGGTCTGTATACACCACTGATAATATAGTTATATATATTATATTGCATTACTGTCAAGCGATCTTTCTAAAAGTTACACAATGCACCTTTAATGCAAATCTGCTGTACTTTACTATTTACTGCTTAGCATCATAATAATACAGGTGGAAAAATAAAAGGTCACATGATCACTAATGTTTATCAGTTTATCAAAATAGGTTTTGTAACATAATAGGGTTTCCAATAGATTTTAGATTGTATTGCCAATAAAATAAATTTTTTATTTTTTTAAAGAAAAAAACATACCGTAGACAGATCATATCAGATGAAATGATTCTTCCACATGTAACTCATGTTTTCTCTCTCTCTCTCTCTCTCTCTCTCTCTCTCTCTCTCTCTCTCTCTCTCTCTCTCTCTCTTTCTCTCTCTCTCTCTCTCTCTCTCTCTCCTAGTGTTACCTGTTTCTGGGTCACCTGCTCTTGACTATCCCTTTAGGGTTTGTTTTAACTGTGCTAATTGAAAAGCCGTATCTCTTCTTGATGAAATCAAAATAATAAGACCTGTTTATAACATACTGAGATGACTGATAAAGGACTGAAGGTAGAGTTACATGTATTTATTTGTTATCTTGTGCAGTATGAATCATGTAGATCACTGTTTATGAATTGTTTTAGACCTTTGCTTTAGTTATTTAAATACATGATGAAAGCTATAAAGATGTACAGAATAAACATGAGAGTTTCAAATCAATGATAATTTATGTTTTACAAGTGTCAGTTCATATTTCTTTTTATGTACTGATATGGTAATGGATAGTAAAACCATGCTGTATTGATTATAAACATTTATGTAACATGATATTTATATGTAATTCCAAGATGTTTCAAAGAATGACATGATGATATTATGATTCATATCCAGAAATATCTTGGTTCTGTCATTGATACTTTATAATTCTGGACCTGTGAATGTAATGATATATAACCCTAGCTGTGCTCAGTTTATCCTCAAGGGTTAATCTGACTCAGCTGCAGACGTTTAATGTCAACTTCGTATTTGACAAGTTGACTACATTTACTAAAGCAATGACCACTTCTTCTTAATAACAGGAGGTGGACCTTGAATCACTGAACAATCTTGAGGAGCTGTTAATGAGTCAAAGAAAACATTACGCAAATCATCCTGGGATGAGGGATTTTCAGGTAACAATGTTTTACAAAAATAGGAACATATAAACTCATGTCCACCTTTAAGTTCTGAATGGTACGTGATTTATGGTACATATAAGCCTCTACATATATGAATCACATCAGAGCAATCAATGTCAAGAGCACAATTAACTATTCTAATATAGCTATATAAAAGTACAGGATATTGATAACTTAAAAATGACTTAATTGCTCTGAAAGGTTGTATAGTCCAATATAACAGATAAGCATGTGACAGGTCATACTGCGCCCTCTAGTGAACACAATAATGAATGACAGGTTTTCACAAAAACAGTCTATGACTTCGAAGCACATACTGTGAATGGCGACTAAAGTTATTAATCAGGGTGGCTTACTAGATTTGGTCCTGACGTCGACATGAGCTATACAGTGAGGTATGTTTTACTGGCACTGTACTTACATCATTAGCCCTATATAAACATTATTTGAGAGCTGTAATGCTGTAGCAGGTGGTCTTGTCTACACAACATTGGTGGTGACTCAATTACTCAAAATATCTCAGTTGTGGAACGAAGCTTTTTGGATTCTTCTTGAAATTCACTTTCAGACATGAGTACATTTACACAAGACAAATTCAAATAGCCTACTCATACAAAATATCTCTCACTTTATTGTTCATAGGCTAAAAATATCTGCTTCTGTATTTGCTCAAAAATATATTTAAATATTGTGCTATATTTATCTGATTTTAAGGATTTTTTTACCCGTTGTTAGTGCCATATAAAACTACTTATATATATACAGTGTTGGGGAAAGTTACTTTTAAAAGTAATGGATTACCATATTAAGTTACTCCCCAAAAAAAGTAACTAATTGCATTACTTAGTTACTTTTCATGGAAAGTAATGCTTACATTACTTTAAAGTTACTTTTGCGTTACTTTTTCCTACTTGGCTCAGGCTTGATCTCTTTCAGGCCTTGCAGGTGTCTTTTATGATCGCAAAAATGTCAAGCTCTGGCATGCCATCTCCGTTTCGGACTCAAACTGTTCCCGCTCAGGCGCACAGAGGGCGTAATTCTACATTAATATGTTCAGTTTAATTCAGTATATTATTTTATTTTTAAATTGAATTAATTAAACTGAAAAGTAACTTAAATATTAATGTGTACATTTATAAAGTAATGCGTTACTTTACTTGTTACTTCAGAAAAGTAATATTATTACGTAATGCGCATTACTTGTAATGCGTTACCCCCAATACTATATATATTTAAAAAAAAGTGGAGTGTCCCTTTAAAAGATGATGTAAGCGGGTTGTCAAAAAAAACAGATACAGGCAACAAATCGTATATATATATATATTATGTTTTTTAGTGTGAATGTTTAGCTTCATTTAAACATTAGCTTTATTCTTGATCGAGGAAAAAACTTTTTGACTGGAGTTTCATTTAGGCTGGATTTACACTGCAAATCTTGCCCAATTTCGATTTGTTGCCTGTATCTGTTTTTTTTTTTGACAACCTGCTTACATCATCTTTTAAAGGGACACTCCACTTTTTTTAAAAAATATGCTCATTTTCCATCTCCCCTAGAGTGGAAAATTAGATTTTTTTTTACAGTTTTGGAATCCATTAAGCCAATCTCCAGGTCTGGCGGTACCACTTTTAGCATAGTTTAGTATAATCCATTGAATCTAATTAGACCATTTAGCATTGCGCTAAAAAAATATATAGTTTTTTTTTCTATTTAAAACTTGACTGTTCTGTAGTTACATCGTGAACTAAAACTGTCGGAAAATTAAAAGTTGTGATTTTCTAGGCAGATATGGCTAGGAACTATACTCTCATTCTGGCGTAATAATCAAGTACTTAAGGACCGTTACATGGTTGTAGGAGGCGCAGTGATATTACGCAGTGCCCAAAAATAGTCCCCTGCTATTGAAAGTTACCAAGGGGACTATTTTCAGATGCTGTGTAATACTGCGTTTACACCAGCCGCGGTAGACGCAGCAAGTGCGGATGATTTACATGTTAAGTGAATGCAAAGCGTGATTAGGCGCGCAAAGCGTGATTAGGCGCGTTCCACGCGAATTGAGTGTTGCCGCGGGAAACATGCGAGTTGAAAAATTTGAACTTTGGCGAATTTCTGTGCTGCGTAAACCAATCAGGACCTTGCTGTAGTAGTGACGTGATTACAGGAAGCGAACGGAATCGCAGAAGCCCCTACCATGACGCGGATTTCCGCATGAATGTCTCGAATGACTAGAATTTCACGCGCGAATAAAGCAAGTAAACTCAAATGTTCAAGCGTCCAATTTCGTTTTTGCCGCCTCTACCGCGGCTGGTGTTTAAGGTTGTTATACACCACTGATAATATAGTTATGTATATTAATAAATTGATACCTTAGAAATACTGTGTCTCTGCATTGTCATAGTCTAACGTGACATTTATATAAATACATTTATATTTTATTTATTTTGGGGGGACTGGACCACGGTAGTTATGTCACTGCGCCCAAATAAATGATCAGTTTCTAACAATATTGTTGTCTCCAGTTTCAGATATCTTTTGGTTTAAAGTTATTTTGCTTGATTCTCTTTCCATTTCAATGCAATGGCTAGAATACGTCACGTTCATAACATCGGCTTCCATGACCTCATGGTGACATTGCATTTGTAAACCCCGAGTCTTAAATGGTTGCTGTGTATTTGAGTCAGGTTGATCTCACATGTGACTAAATCTTGTCATCAATCGTCTATCCTTTTTGGGTCAGCCACACAAGCAGCTGGGGTGCAGGACTGGAAATGAAGTCAATGGGAGACTCTGCGTGAGTTTTCACCCCCCACCACGCACGTATATCGCGTACATTGATTCTGAGGGTGAGGTAAATCGTTCCGATGGCCTATGCAATAACACATACTGAGGTTATATTTAACTAACTTTGGTAAGTTGAGACGCTGGATGTTCTCCATATCTCTACTCATGCATACTTCAGAGTCTGTGCCAGAACTGGGCTACATCTGTGCGCATGTGTCTGGATTGGCAATAACAACATTTATAGATATGTGTTCACCCATTAATTAACCCCCAATTTTTTTTTTCATCTTTATAATGTTTCGCACCCATATAACATACGATGCTTTGTGGAACTTAATAGATATTTTAGATTTATGCATTTGGCAAACACTTTAATCCAAGGTGACTTACAGTGCATACATTTTTATCAGTATTTGTGTTCAATGGGAATAAAATCAACAATCTTTACGTTGCTAACACAATGCTCTTTCATAAAATCATTGTAAAAAGGGACTGCTCCATTTGTGTAAAGCAGAAAGTTAAACTGATTAGGAACAACATAAGGGTGAATAAAAATGACATAATAAACAAAAACTTTTTATTATATTTAACTTTTTTGAACTTTTTATTCATTAATCTATATTAATGATCAGTTGTTAAAGCTCGCCGTGCAAAGCTGATCAAAGGGCAGTTTAGCATTAGAGAGTAGTATGCTTAAAAATAAAGATGCTATAAAAGGTTCTTCGCATGCAACACTGCCATGATTAAACCACAAGTTGTTACGGTTGTTAAGGATGTTAAGGTTTCTTTATGTTAATAATCTTTTTTTAAGAGTGTATGCTTCTAAGTCACTGCAAAAAAAACAATAAGCACAACATTTTGTAAATTCACTCAAGCTGGTTGAACACTTGGCAGGGCACTTCCTAGTAGGAATGCACCGAGCAGTGACAAAAGGCCCGGCCGGTGTCCTGAACAAAGAGTCACGCTGTTTCACACTGTCAAACTGAAGTGCTTTGTAAGTGCCTCTCTGTTATATGATGAGACGAAACAATGTCATCAGCACTACTGTAATCATTGCATACTACTGTCAGATCCATGCATTGTCAGTTTTCCCTATAAAAATCCCTCGACCATGAACTCTTAAAAAAATAATGTGTTTAAAAGGTTCTCACAGCAATGCAATAGAACCATTTTTGGTGCCTCAAAGAACCATTCAGTCAAAGGTTCCTATAAGAACTATTTCTTTCATACCTTTTTATAATCTAAAGAAACTTTTTCCACTACACTGACATTTAAAAAAGTTAACCCCCTTAACATTCCTGAAAAGGCTACAAACACACCCAAAAAGGACACTAATTGTACCTGCTGTGTTGATTTTATCTTTAAAGTGTTTACATTATTCGAATCACAAGAATTTCCAAAGATCTGTGACATGCTTAGCTTTTTGTTGTCATGAAGTGTTGCTCCGATGGTATATTGGAACTTTAAGGGGTTTAAAATGGTCAATAACTTACTCGGAAAAAAACCTTCAAAAAGTAAAATCTTTTTAACTTAATAGTTCATAATATTCAATTCATTTTATTCTATATAGCGCTTTTCACAATTGTTTAATTGTTTCAAAGTAGCTCTACATTAATAGATGCAGGTGAAAACCCAGAAAAATCATAAAACATAAGCAGGAGAATACAGTGGTTAAGATTAACCGTACTAGCGATCATAGTAATAATGTAACGTATATAAGAGGGTGCTAAGTTAAACCAATGTCAGCAGACTCCTCAGGGGTTGAAAACCCCTCCTAGGAAAAAAACCCTGTGGGAACAGTCCTAGGAGGGAAAACGCTTAGGAGAGAACCAGACAGCTGATTCTATAGAGGATATATTATATAATAGGTACAATTTTATAAAATTTTATGGGGATTAAAACATAATATATGTATATATACATGGATAAGTAGATTGACATCGGCCAGGGATCACGTTAAAGAAAGGCCAGTAGATCAGTGGCGTGATAACTTCCACGGCAACTGAAAATTGGGTCTGTTAGTTTCATTGTCCTCGGGAATGAGGAAGAGACATGGAAAGAGAAACAAAATCCTATTAGCGAAGGGGCCATTCACATTTAATGCAAATGTCACATAGTATTGTGGTTTATAATACGCTCGGTTCCAGATAGACTAGCTATTGCAGCATAAGTATATTACCCAGACGAGTTATGTGAATGCTTTGTTAAAAATAAATGTCTTAAGACATTTCTTAAGTTTAGACTTAAATTGATCGACTGTGTCTGATTTCCGAACATTTAATAGTAATAATTGTACCTCAGAGGTACATACTGGTACCAAAGAGTGCACAGTAGTACCTCAGAAGTGCTTCATATTGATACCAAATGCATACATATCTGTACCTAAATGGTACTTAGACCTTTTTACATGGTACTGAACCAGTGACAGCTAGGGACCATTTTTTCTGTCAAACCTTTGATGAAACAGAAAGGTCCCTCACATGTTTAGTTCTTTATGGAACCATTCAGCCAAAAATAGTTCTTCTGTGGCATTGTGAATGAGCGCATGTAAATACCAGGAAGTCTAAATATATTAATCCCTACCTATCAGAGTACCATTGTATTTCTATTTGGTACCACAATACAGCCCCAGTTCTTAAAATAACACCCTTTGATCTATAAATGTGAACTGTTTCAAATAAACAGCATTTAAGTTTCAAACTTTAGCATTTTGTGATTTCTTCATCATTTACTCACTCTCATGTTGTTACAAATCTAGATACATTTCTTTGTTCTGAAAAACACAAAGGAAGATATTTTGAGAAATGTTTGTAACCAATTTTCTTTTTTCCTACTATGGAAGTGAATGGGGTCCACAAACGGTTTATCAGAACAAAGAAATGTATGCGGGTTTGTAACAACAAGAGAGTGGGTAATGACAGAATTTGTGGACAAGCTTTCAAGAAAAGAAATTTGTAAAAGACGTCCACATTCTTACATCAGTGTGTTTGTGACGGACAGAGAGTGTGTGGTTGCTTAACTTGTTCAGGATGAAAGCAATGTTTGCTATTTTATTCGTGTAAAAGAACTAAAAGGCTCATGTGTTTCTGTGAGGGTTGGGGGGATGGATTGAGGTTTTGTCCCCATTGGTGACCAAAACCTAAAAGAATAGTCAATGCTTATAATAAAGTAGTAGTGCTACAGTCATTAGATTAGATAAAAACTATGACAGTCAGAGGAAAATTCCCACGTGTATTTGTAGGTGTGTCTGTTTGTGTTTTTCCCCCTACGATCCGCCCCATTTCTGCCCAGCAACACTTCAGGTCAGACATGCAGACTCGCACACACATGAGGAACATCAACAAGTCTTGTTAAACACATGGGAATGGTCACGCTGAGGTTACAAGACCTCCAGCATTTCCACACCTGTTCTTCTTTCCAACACAAAATTGTCACTGACCTGCTCATAAATTTGGCGGCATTACAAAAGAAAACCTCACACACACACACACACACACACACACACACACACACACACACACACACACACACACACACACACACACACACACACACACACACACACACACACACACACACACACACACAGAATTATTACACATTGTTTGTTTGGCTTTGTAAAGTAGTTTTGAGTAGCAAAACCTCAGATAATAAATGTCATGCTGTCTGAATAGAGATATATTCACACAATTTCAGTTCAGTTTCAGTGGTGGCTGGTGACTGCTCATCCGAGGGGCACAAATTCAAAATATGTGTTTTGGGAGTGTCATGTGTTTTCCTCGTGTTTTCAAAATATGTGTTTGTTGCGTCATGTGAACCATGTGCATTACGTGTTTTGTCAAAATAAGTGCCTGGTGTCACGCGTCAAAACTGTTTATGATAAAAGAGACGCTCACGTTCACAAAATACACACAAGACACTCCCTTAACAGTAAACTCTGATTATGCATGAGATTATGCGAGTATCTGGCAAACGCGAGCGTCTCTTTTATCTGCAGCAGGCATTTATTTTGACAAGACATGTGATGCACACAAGATCTCTCAATGCGCAGAACACAGATTTTGAAAAAAGGAACCACACACATGACGGGCTACATACATGTTGTGAGGAACTTTGCATCGTGCGCCCTCGAAAAAAAAAGTCACCGGCTGCCACTGTTCAATTTAAAGTACTGTATTGGTATGATTTTGTTTGGTTCCTATAAAATTAGTTACTAATAATGTATTACCAGAGCATAATACATATACGTGATGACGAATAAATACAATATCATAATAGCAACAAACAAAAAGGTAGAATTGACATAAGGTGCAAGAAATGCACTTATTTTGTGACTTAAACCTCTCATGGTGCCAGAAAAAAACAGTAAAGTTGCCAGACAGACTACTGTGTGAACACAAACACATCCCGTAAATGTTCTGGGATGGCTTCCTAAGAGGACTGGAAAACCCTCTGTTTGAACAAGATGCAGAAATAATGCGTAAGGGGCGTGCCGTAGTGAGGACGAGCATGTCATCGCAACAGTGAAGTTATGGTTCAGCTCTTTAAAATTAGGGATTTACATGCAGATCAACATTCACAACGAGAAATGTCAGCAAACTGGACTAAAGCAGAGATCAGGGAGCATGTCAAATATCTAATCTTAAGCTGAGATCATTCACCAGCATAGAACGGTGCCAGTAATGCGAGGGTCAATGTACTGTATAAACAACCCGCACCCGACCAACGTTTTCAACTAAGCCGCCCGCAACTCGGACCAAATAACAGCAAATAACACCGATTGAAATCATAAATTGCGCAAATATATTTGTTTTTAATCATCAACGAACACCACAAACCACTTAGTGAGTAGTACAGTTTTGAAAATGAACATTAAGTGTTGTTTTAATGACATGTTTGTGCATGGCCATTGACTTCCATTCTGAAGCAGTCAAGAGACGCTTCTAAACGAGTCAAAAACTCAAGACACGACCCATTGTCAAAATTTCAGTGTCCATCACTGTAGTTCATCCAAAACAAACCAGAAATGAGACTCAAAATACCGGAATTGTCCTTTAAAGGTGCTGTGTGTAGATTTTAGTGGCATCTAGTGGTGAAATCATGAATTGCAACTCAGTCCACCGTTCACCCCACCCATTCGAAACACAGAAGCTACGGTAGTTGCCACAGGACAAACATGTCATCGTCTGATATAACGTAGTGATAAAACGCGCTTTGTAGAACAGTTTGTCTGCTTAGGGCTACTGTAGAAACATGGTGGCACACACAAAATGGCGACTTCTGTAAGGGGACTTGCGGTGTATGTAGATAAAAACGTCTCATTCTAAGGTAATAAAAACATAACGGTTCATTATGTAAGGTCTTTATACACCACTGAAAATATTAAATTACTGTATGTATATTATATTGCATTGCTGTCAATAGACCCTCCCCCTAAATATTTACACACTGAACCTTTAACCTTTAATATTTAATCATTACTTTTATGTATATGTATAATTTGATTTATTGTTTTATTTATGTCCGTGCATTGAATTGACAGAGGACTGTAGGCCAAGGTACAGTTGTTTTGATGATCTTTGGGTCACATAATTTTCGTGGTTACATTTCTGTCATATTTAATAGATTCAATGTGTATACTAAAGTCCAAAATGTTAAAACAGCAATAATAACGAATATGTGATCCTAAATTTTTGGCTGGTAGTTTATCTTAGTTATAATAATTGTATTTGTTTAATTATTAATGTTTACCAGCACAGATACATTCAGTGCATAAATAAACATTTCTGTTTCATGTGGCTGTTTGTGTTCTGAGAGTTGGCACAGAATCTGATAACTGGGGCTCACAGGGGATATCAGGTCACACCACTTGACCTGTATGTGTGTGAAGGACATAATAAGCATACAGTGGCACCAAAAACTATTTGGACACTTCAGTTATACTTGCATTAGATTAAAACATGAAATGCATAACATTACACAAGCATTACTCAATATATATATCATGCAACATTCACAATTATATGCACTAAAATCTCACATTAATTAAATCTTATATGTCTACTGCAATTTTTTGGTAAGTGCAAGACTCTCTATTTTAAAACACATATCTGTATAACTTGTGTGAAGGGTATTTTGGGTGACGCAGATTGGAGTCTCTGAGGTTTGAAATAGGACTTAAGACACAGACGGTGCGTTCCCGCAGGGATCAACTCACTAAGGCAACACATTGTAGGGATTGAAACCTCAGCGCGATTTTAACAGCGTGTGAATCTTGGAGCTTTTATTACTTGTGCCAACCCTAAGCTGAAGCGCGTCTGTAAAATGTGTTGCATCCAGAGGCGCACTTGTAGACTGAAGGAGAGATTCAATATAATAATAGACCCTTTGAGGAACCAATGGATTTATAAGAATTGAGTTTAGTTTTTTATTTGTTTGCATTTAATCTGTGCAAACTGAAGTGAAAATGTGCATACATTTTTTTTCCCATTATTTAAAATGCATGCACCACACAAGAAAACAAAAAGAGAAAATCATGCAAGCTACTTGTTGACAGCGTCATGAATCAGTTCAAATAGATGCAGAGACAGAGAGGGAAAGTTTCCATAAGCCAGATCTTAACAACTCTGTGTTCCTCGAATCATGTGCACCTGTTAGAAAAGCCACCTCACATTACACATATGTGCACTGCAGAGCGAAAAGCTTTATAAATAATGCAGAGAAATGTCTTTCGAGATGAAGACCTGGATCTACGTAATTAAAAACAAGATCTACTTCTATGCACCAGACTCATTCCGATCTGTACCAGTGTGCATGAGCTTCAAAGGTTTCGTCTTGAAAATCCCTCCGCCCGTGTCCGTCACAGTGATACAGGATAAACATTCCTGCCAGCACCCCTGAGAGGCATTAAAATATCTTTCAATGTCAAATACCCTTCCACTGTTCTGGCAGCAATAATCTCATTCTGGCTTAGAACATCTTGGATAAAGAAATCTCAGATATCTTCTTCCTGATGTTTGTCGACTCTGACCAATCCAAGGCAGGCAAATATAGACGCAAAGTGATAAATGGTCTGGCATGGCACATGTCAGGCTATCAGGTAACCCTGGTTTGTACTTAGGGGATGCTTACTAAAAATAAAACCTCCCCCTAAAGCCCAAGACAACCTCATATTCTCCAGACCTACATCACCGTTGAGAATAATTGCCCTGTTGGATGGACTACAAGGTATGTTGTATCATTTCCTGAGATTTTCCTGTTGCTTGGAAATCGGGTTTCTGTTTTAAATACAGAGAGTTAATGCTGAGCTCACTCTTATGTAGTGTGGGATCATTCAACCTGCTTTCCCATGACAGATGTGTCTATGTACTGGTAATGGGACTGCCAAAGGTTGTCATGTTTTACAACTTTGACTTGCAAAAGGAATTGCAAAAATCTTAAAGCGATTACAATGAACATTGAGTGTAATTTTAAATACAAATATTTTATTTAAATAATTTATTATGTTTACTGCATTTTCCTGTGCACTTACTGAACTCTCCACAGAAATATATTTAATAACTTAGTTTACTATTTGTTATTTTATTCCAATACTGACAAAAATGTGATCAATAATTCATGTCAGTATATGTTTTTATGTTAGTTTAACTTACAAAAACATGTTGAAATTCAGTGTAGGCCGGTGACTTTTTTACGGAGTTGCACGAATGTGAAACTCGTCAAAACATGTATTTAGCCCGTCATGTCAAAATGTGTCGTGTGAAGCTATGTGCATCCCGCATAATGTCTAAATACGTGCCTCTTGCAGCCTGTTGCAGACGCTTTGAAGGGGTTTATGATAAAAAGATGCTTGCTTAATCTCATGTATAATCAGAGTTTAATGTGAAATTAGTGTCTTGTGAGTATTTTGTGAATATGAGCGACTCTTGTATCAAAAATCCTTTCAACATGTGTGCAGCTGGCATGTATTTTGACATGACGCATGGTGCACATAGGTTCACATGACGCACCAAACACATGATGCAAATAGGTTCACATGACACATCTAACATATATTTTGACAGATCGCGTGATGCACATAAGTTCACATAACGCACTGAACACACTTTTTGACATGATGCACAAAGGTTCACATGATGCTCCGAACACATATTTTGACATGACGTGTGATGCACATAGGTTCACATGACACACCTAACACATATTTTGATACGACGCATGATGCACATAGGTTCACACAATGTACCTAACACATTTTTTTTGACATGACGCACCAAACACATATTTTGACAGGATGCATGATGCACATAGGTTCAAATGACGCACCTAACAATTTTTTTTTTGACATGACGCATGATGCACATAGGTTCACATGATGCACCTAACACATATTTTGACAGGACGCATAATGCACAAAGGTTCAAATGATGCACCTAAGAATTTTTTTTTGACATGACACATGATGCACATAGGTTTACATGATGCACCAAACATATTTTGACAGGACGCATGATGCAAATAGGTTCACATGACACACCTAACACATATTTTGACATGACGCATGGTGCAAATAGATTCACATGACGCACCAAACACTTTTTGACATGATGCATGATGCACAAGGTTCACATGAAGACATCAAACACATATTTTGAGATGATGCACATAGGTTCACATGATGCTACAAACACTTTTTGACATGACGTTTGATGCACATAGGTTCACATGACGCACCGAACACTTTTTGACATGACGTGTGATGCACATGGTAAACATGACGCACTGAAAAAAAATTTGACATGCACATGATGCACATGGTAAACGTGACGCACTGAATATAATTTTGACATGATGCATATAGGTTCACGTGACACAACAAACACATATTTTGACATGCCGCATGACGCATTTTGACATGACCAATCACATATTTTGACATGATGCACATAGGTTAACATGATGCACCTAACACATATATTGGCATGATGCCCATAGGTTCACATGACACACCAAACAGATTTTGACATGATGCATGATGCACATAGGTTCACATGATGCACTATTTACATATTTTGACATGATGCATATAGGTTCACATGACGCACCTAACACATATTTTGACATGACGCATGATGCACATAGGTTCACATGACGCACCTAACACATATTTTGACATGATGCATGATGCACATAGGTTCACATGACCCACCAAACACACATTTTAACATGACCCATGATGTATATATATATTCACATGATACACCAAACACATATTTTGACATGACACATGATGCACATAGGTTCACGTGACGCAATGAACACATATTTTGACATGACACACCGAACATATATATTCACATGACGCACCGAACACATATTTTGACATTATGCATGATGCACATAGGTTCACGTGACGCAATGAACACATATTTTGACATGACTCACCGAACACATATATTCACATGACGCACCGAACACATATTTTTACATGACGCATGATGCACACAGGTTCACGTGACGCAATGAACACATATTTTAAATTTGTACTCCTTGAAAAAGAAGTCATTGGACACCACTGTTAAAATTGCTTTAGCTTGATCAGTTATAGCATATCATAACTAGTCAAAATTTTTAGTAGTAAGTTAAAATGATGTGCAATGCCAAGCTGATTAAACATAAAAAAAATTTAAGGCACATTTTTTTACTCTCAAATAATTTGAGCATGATCAGATTTGTTGTTGTAAATGGTAATCCAAAATTTTTTTTTATCGAAACATAAAAACTAAATTTAATACATCTGATATGGTAATACAAAATATAAAAAAACAATAAAATGTTTTACAAGCATTCACTCAGCTTTTTACCGTATGTGCAGGTGGTTCATATGAGTAGTAAGATTATTATTACTATTACTGTTTACTATTACATCTCTCCAGTGATATATGGCATCTTGAGGCCACTTGCAGTGTGTAATGATACTCAACAAAATCATGTGTGTTGGAAAAACCTGTCACATTCATTTGATATCTCTGGTGTAAGAATCACATATAGGAAAGTGTTAGTTAATCTGTTTATTCATTGGGTAATGGTAGTGGTAGTCCACTGATTCATGAACTCAAGCTGGAAGAACAAAATCTATTTTGGTTTTTGCTGAATGTTTTTTTGTCACACGTTGTGAAACATTTTTTCATGCACCGTTCTATTTTATTTTTACCTATGAGGTTTGAATATAAGAATTAATCTATGTTAGTAATGTTATCATAACCATGTATTAATAGTTCACAAAAAATGAGAGTTAATGATTCCAAACAGAACTTTATTTTTGCGTGTACTGCCCCTTTAAGAAAATTGGTGCAATTTTATCCTTTATAAAGTTTTTTGCCTTTGTTAATCTTAAGTTAAATTAATGTAAATATACAATTTCTGGGTCGATGCCTCTACTCGCTTCATATGAGACTACTATCTCTAAACCCATTAATTAGCATTATTTATGCTTATTACATTTATAAACTTATGCGTCCCGGACACCAATAATTTAACAATTCATTAAAGATTAATTACTTTCTGGCCATCTGGAATTTCTGTATGAAAATTTGAGTGATTTTATTAAGTTTTACTGCCTACCGTGACTATATATTACTTAGTGTAGTTTGTTTTTTGCATCTGATGGACATTTGGACCACAAAATGTGTGGTTTGTGATGTCAGACTTAATTAAAGCTCTTTTTTCTCAAATTTTTCAGTGACATGCTCACAGTGATCCCGAGAAGGCGAGATCACAGCTGAGAGGGTCAACATGGCCACTCCGGACTATCTGGTGCTCTTGGAGACAGATGCAGGTGATGCATCAACCCGGGATGACCAACACGACAATAAACCAGCACCTGATCATCTCACATCAGAATGTGCAGGACCAAACCCAGTTCAATGCCAGGAAGGCATTGTGGAGATCCGTGCTCCTAACATTCAAGAGGACAGAGGCACTAAGAGTGCATCAGATTTAATACACCTCTCTGTTCACAATGCACGGTTAGAAGTCACTAGAATTAATCCAGATAATGATGACATCAGTCATGATCTACTACATCAAACATCTCAAAGTTTTAGAGAAGCAAACACATTTCTTCACTCTCATTTGCCAGCATTATCAGAACAGCACAAGTTTGCAGAACATGACGTCACTTTAAACATATCTGCGAGTTATCAGATGTCGAATGATATAGAACATCCACTAGTAAATACTGCTTTGGACATAATGAATACACCAGTAAACATCTCAACAGTCTTAACACATGCCTCTTCAGTATTAGATCCTTTGGAGATGCTAAACAATGTGTCGGAAACAGCTGATGGACCGGACAATAACAACAGCGCCATTCTGACTCTAAATAAAACCTCAGAAGATAAACTTGTTTACCCAACTGTTGATTCTCGCACCAGTTTTGCCATGAATGTAAAACCTGGCGAATGCAGTAACGATCAACCAGTAGATGAATCGAACACTGTTTCTTTGATGACGGAGATTGCTCCAAAAGATGAAAGCGAGGGTGTCAGCTTAAAGTTCACAGGGATAAAACGTGACGGCGAGGTGTGCAATGAGACGTGGCTGGACGCTTGCCAGTTCCTGGCAGGTGAAGAGAACGGTGGTGCTATTTTTGACAAGTGCCGTCGTTCTCTCTCTTCCAGCCCCCCCGAGGCCGAACCAGACTACACAAAAGCCTCGTGTGTCCTCAACAGGGACAACATTTCAATTGACCAGCAAGCTGAGAACTGGGATCTGTTTCCATCTGTCGAGAGATGGTCATCTACGGACAGCTGGGCTAGTGCACTTTCAGATTGGTTTCAGACAGTTAGCACCTATACAGAAGATTCTTTCACTGGCACCAACACTTTGAGTGCCGACTCAAAGCTCGGGATGGCGATCCAAGACACCGCTGTGGAGCAGAGGACAAGCCCAGATATTACAAACCTCGGTGGACAGACATGTATGTCCCTGAAACCAGCAAATGATGAAGCCCTGGAAAAAGAAGTGGTAAAAAAGGGAAACGATGATTCTTTTCGATCAAATTCAGACAGACAGACAAATGTGATTGTGGAGGATGAAGTTAATTTGCCACAGCCTCTTATTGAGAGTGTTTCTCACGTACCAGAGATGAAAACCGTACTGGATGCTTTAAATGTAGAAATGACCCCCAGGTCTCCTGAAAATGAGTTTGATGTTAAACAATGTGGAAGTCAGCACATCTCTGGAGAGCTTTGGAGTGCAAAGGTGAGATGACGGGCATGTCTGTATGACTAACTCTGCTGTTTTGGCCGAATGTTTATAAGGTCTTTGAATTGAGGTACAAGGGGTTCAGTATTGTTTTGGTAGTAACTGTACTGAATTAATAACATATTGAGATTATTGCTTTGGTGGAATATAATAGTAGAGTTATAGTGTATATGGTGATACCATAATGAGTGATTTCCATATTCTCTCTCTCTCTCTCTCTCTCTCTCTCTCTCTCTCTCTCTCTCTCTCTCTCTCTCTCTCTCTCTCTCTCTCTCTCTCTCTCTCTCTCTCTCTCTCTCTCTCACACACACACATGCTTTACTATATTTGTGATCAAATAGACTACAGTTGTTTTATAACAAGCATGATAGTAATTGAAAAATATATATAATACTTTTCCTGTAGCTTAGTGGTAGCACTGCATAATCTATGCAAAAGGTCATGGGTTCGATCATAATTGAATATTCAAAAATTAATAATAAATGCATACATTACCATTCAGTTAAAAAATGGCCAAAAATATATATTTTGAAATAAAATTACAATAATGTATTTTTCACCAATATATTTTTTGTATATTTAAAAAAATATATTTTAAAAATAAATATATTTTAAAGCATTGATGTTCACATCACATGGCCAAAAATATATTTTGAAATAAAATTACAATAATGTATTTTTCACCAATATATTTTTTGTATATTTTAAAAAATATATTTTAAAAATAAATATACTATATACATGTGATGTGAACATGAATGCTTTAAAATATATTTATTTTTAAAATATATTTTTTAAAATATACAACAAATATAGTGGTGAAAAATACATTATTGTAATTTTATTTCAAAATATATTTTTGGCCATGTGATGTGAACATCAATGCTTTAAAATATAAGTATAAAATGTATAAGTATGTATAAAATTATAAGTATATTTTTGCAGTAAAAAATATATTTAATCTTTTCACAGTTATGTTTAGTTCTTCCAATGCGATGTGAACATAAATGCTTTAAAATATATTTATTTTTAAAATATTCAAAAGATATTTTGGTTAAAAATACATTATTGTAAACATATTTCAAAATATATATATTTGGCCATTTTTTGTATATTTTGAAATATAATAAAATGATATTTAAAATATATTGTTTTATTTTGTCATATGTTTAACTGAGACTAAACTGGATGGTAATGTATGCATTTTCATTCACTATTATATATATATATATATATTTAATTAAGCTTTTCTTTTTACTAAATGTATTTAGTATATATTTAAAACATATTTTTGGCCAAATAAATATTTTTATCTGAAGGCATAGGTTTAAATGTTTGAAGTTACATTTGTCAACAAACATGTAATCAGCTCAACATAATAATTAAGAAAAATACATTAATAATAGAGTAAAAAGAAGTATTAATATAATAAGAGCCTAGATGTATTCTTACTGTTTACAAAGTAAAAAGGGGTACTAATGAATATATACGAAAATATAACCATTTTTATTTATTTTTAATTTTCTGTTGTCACAAAATAATTCTCCAAGTTTTATCTTCATAGTTACTTCATAGTTAAGATGAGTTTACTATTATTTTAAAATATGACCCAGTCTGTGAAAACCTAGCTACAGTCATTTTTTTTGTGATTTTTACATAAAATCATCTTACATAATGTTAAGTATAAAATATAACCCTATATACCTTGCTAACTTATAAACATAAATACAGACATGTCAATCAGTCAACATTAAAGTAAAATCAATGATTGAAATCAAACGTTTGCTCCAAATCTCATTATTAGATTTTAAGACTTTTCAAAGTAAAAAATAAAAATAAATGAATAAATAAGTGACCCCTTTAAATGGTAGTGTTTATGACAGACAGCTGTGACTGCTGGAGTAATGTGAGGTGAAGGGAAAAATACAGATAAACAGAAATGGAGACTAATTATAGAGAGTGGAGGATGATAATAGCCCAAAGAGCAAAAGAGGAACTGGAGAGGTGGGCACGAGCACAGCTGAGGGCCAGAAATACGACCCTTCACTCACAAACTCACACTGTACCATAGTTCATCCAATCCCACAGTCCTATGAGTCAAATGAAGAGCTCTTATTGGTTCGCATATGTGACACAGCGGCTGTGATCACTATAATAGAGATGATCCCTCACTGACAACTGCAGGTGACTTTAGCCTTTAGTCTGAACGCATAATGGTTTTTGGAGTAGGGTGACCATCACCTCAGTGAGGTATGTAAACATAGCCAGATTGCACAAAGATAGGACTGAGTTTGGTTTGCTTATGCTTTATCATACGTTTTTTTATATCTCTTTCGTGTCTACTGTACATTGCTGTCGTCTTCTTTAAGATATGGAAGATTTCTTTCTGTTATTAATTTTTTAGTCGGAGGGAGATGCACTGGTTTCCCACCTTGGGTTGGACATTGAAAGCGGTTCTGTTGCGCAGAGGATCTCAGCTAACACCAGCGACAAGAATCTTACGGCTGGGTGTGTGAGTGGCGAGGCACGTCACAGATCCGACGCTGATTTTCACACATGTTCCTCTCATTCCAATGATCATGTGTCTTTCTTGAAACACACACAAGGTGTGGAGACAGATGAGAAGTCTATATCATGTTCCTTCATTGAGGGTTCAAACATTGTGGACTTTACTGTGAAGCCAAAAGAGAGAAGAGATACAGTTACAGAGTTTATTATGCCATTTGACCCACTTGGTACTGGAAATAATTTTCTCCATCATGGTGTATTTAAAGAAGACATTGCACACGTTGGTGTAGACGTTCCTATCCAAGGGATTTTTAATGATGAAATCTGCCATAAGCCATCTATCAAAAACAGTCGTAACTCAAATGATAGTCATGATTCTTCTAAAGGCCGCTTCCCAGACCACTCTTCATCTTGTGAAGATTCAGATGGGATAAAGGACTCTAAGAGAAACCAATGTGACATCATCACTAAAGAGCTTTCAAACTTCATTTTACTAACGGGAGAGCATTTTATGGTGTCTAAGACAAACCACATTGCATATGTCAGTCTAGACTTGCATGAACCCGGAGATTTGAATCATGTGTTTTTTTCGAACCATGTGAATTCTCAAAGGCAAAATTGCAGTGCCGCACAAGTGAAAAAAGACAAAATGCCTCACAAAACCTCATCGGATGGCAAAGGTCGCTCAAAGCATAAGGAGATATCGGCTGACCAGCAGCATGGGATTCATACATCAAAACATCAAGAGAAACCACCATCCCAAGAGAAAAGTCAAGTCAACTCAGAAGAAGCAGGTTGTGGGGGTCGGGAAGTTACTGAAGTTGTTGTCAGAGCGGAGAAAATAACTCCTAAAACCCAGGGGAAGAAGAAGAAGAAGCACGCACACAATGGGACAGCAAAACATGAGACTGATCCACCCGCTGAAGTAAGAAACAGAACCGTTCAGAAGAATGCTAATAGCAAAGTTGAAAACATTGAAGCGAAGGTGGCTTCAAATGGTCTAGCATCTCATCTTTCCACCAAGGTGGACACTGCCAACAAAAACAGCACACAGAAACCAATGTCAGTGAGACCCAAAGTAGGGCCAAACTGTACCATTGTTGCCAAGATGGACACGGACACAAGTCAGAAAACTATTCCTGTTAAAGCGAAAGCAGAAACAAGTGGAAATACTGTGGCAAAGATTGACATGTCCAACACGGACATGAGTCAGAAAACCATCCTTGTAAAACATATCAAAGATAAAAGTCAAAATAATGTGACCAAGATGGACACCTCCAACACGGACACAAGTCAGAAAACCATACTTGTAAAACCTATAGAAGATAAAAGTCGAAATAATGTGGCCAAGATGGACACGTCCAAAATGGACACCAGTCAGAAAACCATGCCTGTTAAGCCTATTGAAGATAAAAGTCGAAGTAATGTGGCTAAGATGGACACGTCCAACACAGGCACAAGTCAGAAAACTATCCCTTATAAACCGAAAGCAGAACCAAGTGGAAATAAAATGGCAAAGATGGACACGTCCAACACAGACATGACTCAGAAATCCATCCTTGTTAAACATATAGAAGATAAAAGTCTAAATAATGTGACCAAGATGGACACGTCCAAAATGGACACCAGTCAAAAAACCATGCCTGTTAAGCCTATTGAAGATAAAAGTCAAAATAATGTTGCCAAAGTGGTACAACTCAACAAAGACACCAGTGAGAAAACCATCCCTATCAAATCTATAGTGGACATAAGTGCAACTAATGTAGCCAAGTTGGACCCCATTCAGAAAGCCATCCCTGTTAAATCTTTAAGAGATAAAAGTGGAACTACTGTGGCCAAGAAGGGCACGTCCAATATGGACACCAATCAGAAAACCATCCCTGTTAAATCTAAAGCAGACACGAGTGGAAATAATGTGGCTAAGTTGGAAAACAAGACATGTAGTTCAGAACCACAGAGCACATGTTTATCTGGCACGATAAATGATGACATCAAGCGTAGGCGAATCGCAAACGACCAGTCAGGAACAATCCTGATGAAGATTAGACCTCAACTGCCCGCAATCTTTCGCCAAGCAAGAAAGGATGAAGATGTTACCCGAAGACCATACAGTGAAGTTGCCAAGCAGAAGACTCCAACACCAAAAGAAGGTTAACAAAATAATGCAAACATTAATTATTGACCATATTGATAGTTGCCTACAGATCATAACAGGTTCTGTATTATTTTTAATAGTTGTGGTTCCTCATGTACAATCGGAGATCCAGGTTGATCCCGTCCCTGCTGAACCTCAAAACATCTCACTGTGGTGCCGGTTTAACCAAGTTCCACCTGATGCTACTATTAAGTGGACTAAGGAAGGAACAGTATTGACAGAGAACAAGAAAGGGTGAGGAATGTTAGGACTGTTAGGATATTGGCCCTGTCCCAAATGGCGCACTTCAAGTGGACTTTCCGTCTCGTGTCCTTAAATTGCGTGTGCTTGTTTAGTGTACGAGTCCGTTTAGTGTTCTCATCAGCGACTCCTGATGCAGTCTTTGGCAAAGCCCGCACTGCAACAGGCTTCACGCCCTTTACCAACCCAGAAGTCCTTGCGAAAGGGCAATCAGACCAGTCAGACGACGGAAGGGAGGAGTTAACACTAATGGGCAACTCTCTTCCTATTTACGCCTCCGGTGCGCCCTTGTGGACTCGCATCAAGGGTCCCTAAGGTCTGCACTACATCAAAGTGTGGACTCTGAGGAAGTCCACAAGTCCGGAATGTGCCATTTGGGACAGGGCCAAAATGTATTACCCAATGCACTACATCAAACATTCAGTCTTAAAAATGAAGGTGCTTAAAAGGTTCTTCAAAGCGGTGCATAGAAGAATCATTTTTGGTTCTCTATTTGGTTCCAGCATTTATTCCAAGGTTCTTAAAAGAATCTTTCTTACCAATTTATAGTCTGTGGAAACTTTCTTCACAACAAAGACATCTTTGGTAAAATATGAAGACTCATCAAATGTTAGGGGTTCTTTAGAGACATACAGCAAAATATTTCTTCTGTGGCATCATGTAGCACCTATATTTTGGATAAGAGGAGTGTTGGATAAGAGGATATATTTAAATGACTTTGTCCACTTGGTGGAGCTCGGCTCTTATCTGAGCTGTTGTGGATTTTGGCAAAGATCAGACTTAACATCAGTACACTGGTGATTCAGGCATGATTTGAAGTGGGAGCATGTTGAACCTTTTACATAACAGTGTGATTCATTGCCACTAAACGCTGACTCTGTCACAGATACACCCTTGCTCTTACTGTTTTGCAAGCTTCTGCATATATATTTATGATTAAGATGCATTAAGCGAACACCGAATTTTGTTGGTAAAGCTCAGGGTTCGATCCCCAATGATCAAATGTACATCTTATAATCCACTTTAAGTCACTTTGGATAAGATTTTTTGTAATTGTAATGTCTTGTGTATATTAAAGTTCAGTGAAATACTTTTTGTTTTTCTGCAGTGAAGGGGACGATGAGCGATTTACATTGACCATTCTGAAGGCCTGCAGTAAAGACCTTGGACTGTACAAATGTACCCTGAGTACCTCCAACATCTCCGTGTCCACATCAGAGTATCACCTCACGTCTGAGGGTACGTCAGACACACACACATCGAGCCAAGCTGTCCATTAATAACACTATAAATTCAGATTTTTCATTAGCTAATGCATTGCACTCTATGACTAAGCAGAAGTGTAAGATTTAGGTGACATTTTGAAACATTAACAGAATTATAGTTTGAGACCGAGTGAATCACTTCTCAAGGCTTTAGAAAATTTGGTATGTTTGATCATAAAAACAAAGATGGAAAAGATGTTTAAAGTCTAAAAATGCTGGGTTGTTTGTTTGAACCCATGGTGGAGTCAAATATGGACGTTTCATACGTTAATTTATACCCAACAGTTGGGTCTGTCCATATTTTACAAACAACCCAGCATTTTAGGCAGGTCTAGCTGTGTATTTCATGTAATTTAGGGGTAAACAGAATTTGCCTTTTCCTTCACAATGTGGCTGGGCAAACAGTCCCCATCATACACTGCAAAAATGACTTTCTTACTTAGTATTTTTGTCTTGTTTTCAGTAGAAATATCTAAAAATTCTTAAATTAAGATATTTTTCTTTATGAGCAAAATGACCTTAGAAAATAAGTCTGGTTTATAGACAAAACATTTACAATTTAAGTGAATTTGTGCTTAAAACAAGTAAAATTATCTGCTAATGGGTTGAGAAGAAATATATAAAAAAAATCTCAACCCATTGGCAGATAATTTTGCTTGTTTTAAACACAAATTCATTTAAATTGTATAGTTTTTGTCTAAAAACTTGATTTATTTTCTTAGGTCATTTTGCTCATCATGAAAATACATCTTGATTTAAGAATTTTTAGATATTTGTACTGAAAACATGACAAAAATACTAAGTAAGATTATTAAAGTAAAAATATAATGAGAAAATAATGCAGAAGGATTAAATATACACTACACATTGACTCAAATGTCTTCATTTATTACAGTTCTTATGGAACTTGTCATCCCAAGTCACGATCAACCAGGTAAACAGCTTTCAATTAAGTCCTTTTTAATCTTTGCATTTTTTAAACATAAGTCTTTGTTATAAGAACTTGACATGAACCAATACATCATAATTTCACATGACAACTTGACATTACCAAGACAATTTAACTTAAACATGATAAAGCAAATTAATTATCAAACTTAAGAAACTATCTATAGCTTTAAAGGAATAGTCTACTCATTTTCAATATTAAACTATGTTATTACCTTAACTAAGAAGAGTTGATACATCCCTCTATCATTTGTGTGCGTGCACGTAAGCGCTGGAGCGCGCTGCGAAACTTCGATAGCATTTAGCTTAGCCCCATTCATTCAATGGTACCACTCAGAGATAAAGTTAGAAGTGACCAAACACATCAACGTTTTTCCTATTTAAGACGAGTAGTTATACGACCAAGTTTGGTGGTACCAAATAAAACGTAGCGCTTTTCTAAGCGGATTTAAAAGAGGAACTATATTGTATGGCGGAACAGCACTTTTGGGAGTACTTCAACTCGCCTGAAAAGTCCGCTCCCCTTCTCCCTCTCATAATGGGAGAGGGAGGGTGTTACTGCGCCGAGTCGAAGTACTCCCAAAAGTGCTATTACGCCATACAGTATAGTTCCTCTTTTAAATCCGCTTAGAAAAGCGCTACGTTTTATTTTGTACCACCAAACTTGCTTGTATAACTACTCGTCTTAAATAGGAAAAACGTTGATGTGTTTGGTCACTTCTTACTTTATCTCTGAGTGGTACCATTGAATGAATGGGGCTAAGCTAAATGCTATCAAAGTGTCGCAGCGCGCTCCAGCGCTTACGTGCATGCAGACAGATGATAGAGAGATGTATCAACAATTCTTAGTTAAGGTAATAACATAGTTTAATATTGAAAATGAGTAGACTATTCCTTTAATTTCTATATGCACACTGCAAAAAATGACTTTAAAAAAAAATTCTTAGTATTTTTGTCTTGTTTTCAGTAAAAATATAAAAAAATTCTTAAATAATGCTTTTTCTTGATGAGCAAAGGAACCAAGAAAATAAATCTAATTTTTAGACCAAAAATATCAAATTTAAGTGAATTTGTGCATAAAACAAGCAAAAAAAATCTGCCAATGGGGTAAGCAAAAAAATCTTGAAAATTTTTCTTAAACACTAAATTCAAGAAAAAAATCAAGAAAAATTTGCTTAACCCATTGGCAGTTTTTTTGTTTGTTTTATGAATGTGATATTTTTGGTCTATAAACTAGACTTATTTTCTTGGGTCGTTTTGTTTATCAAGAAAAAGCATCTTAATTCAAGAATGTTTAGATATTTTTACTGAAAACAAGACAAAAATTTTTCTTGAAAATAATTTTTTGCACTGCCTCATTGTAGTTGAGGTCAAGAGAAATATTCAAGTTGTTTAATAACAGTGACATGAATGAGTATTAACACTGACATTTGACAATTACATTTTTATGACAAATTGTATCACTGGTAAAAAGTGGTCAGAAAAATATTCATGACACAATTATAATGGCCTCATGAGAGCCAATGTCATGTGGTTGGTTTTGACAGTTTGAGTCTGTATAAACAACATTATATACAGTTATGTATATTAACCCATAAAGCTAGGTAGTTTCTTAAGTTTGATCATTAATTTGCTATTTCATGTTTATGACAGATTTATGACAAGTTATGATGTATTTGTTTGAGATGTCTTTGTTATTACAACTTGACATAAACCAAGTCATATTTTCATAAAAAATGACATAATTGAGCGAATGTCATTTATTGTAATGACAGTTGTCATAATTGTGCATAAAATCTTCTTCATGTTCATGATTATGACGGTGTCATGTCAGTCTTACATACACCCCTTTAAGTAAAGTGTTTTAAACCCATTGGTTGGATTCATATTTTACTCAATCATGGTTGACACAACCCAGGATTTCTCAGTGTACTGTTCACTGAAAGCAGAATAGATAATATACAAAAGTGTCATAGATCACAAACTGCTGTAAAAAATAATAGCTACACACTTAGTACTAAAAATCCCCAATTATTTATCTCCCAGCCGAGCCCAGGATTGTGCAAGGAGATGAAGAAAACATCCAGTGTAGCCCGCTTCTGTTTAAAGAAGATTTCCTGTCGGATCAGTACTTTGGGGAAAATCAGCCTGCGAGTATTGTAACAGAGAAGCTCCATTTTGGTGAAGGAATGCACCGGAAAGCCTTCAGAACAACTCTGAGAGCAAGCAAGCTGCCACGCTTCAACCCCGGCCATCCCTGCGTCCTGAAAGTCCACAATTCCATTGGCTACGGGACCAAAAGCAATGACGAGCTTGTACAGAGGAACTACAGCCTAGCTGTGGAGGTGGGAATGTTGAATGTTGTCAGCGTTGAAGCTTAAAACACAAAGGAAATTCTGACTTTGCCTTTAATTTCAGGAATGTCATGTGCAGAATACTGCCAGGGAATATATAAAAGCGTATCATAGTGTGGCAAAGTCTGCAGAATCATTCGGAGAGGTGCCAGAGTAAGTATGCCAGATCTTTAGTGTTTCTGTATGATAGAAATAAAATATAAATCTCTAAACATTACTGATGGCTTTTTCCAGACAACAGAAAACATTGACATCCATAAAATTCAGTGTTAAAAATGTATTGTAAAAATACATGTTGATTTCCCAGGATCATCCCTATTTATCTGGTTCACCGGCCATCCAATGAGATCCCTTACGCCACCCTTGAAGAGGAGCTGCTGGGAGATTTTGTGAAGTATTCAGTGAAGGATGGGAAGGAGATCAACCTGATCCGCAAGGACTCGGAGGCGGGACAGAAATGCTGTGCGTTTCAGCATTGGGTTTACACTCAGACCGAAGGAAACCTGCTCGTCACGGATATGCAGGGTAAATAACACTTCCACGTCACCAAACATTACTTATGGGGTTGTGTAGCTGTGAAAGCTGTAGGTTTGAAGCCCACCATGAGTGATCCATGAGCTGTGCCTGTAATTTGGGGCAATACTAAAGTATTCCTGTAGCTCAGTTGGTTTTGCATTTGCACTGCAAAGGTCAGGGGTTCGACTCCCAGGAAAGATGCATACAGATAAAATATAATTTGTAAATTAAGAAGTTGCCTTGAATGAAAGCATCTGCTAACCCAAATATCAATTTGACGTCAAATACACACAGGGTAAGAAGGTACAAAAGTACCTAAAAGATGCATATTGGTACCTAAAAGGTACATATCTGTACCAAACTTTTATATCTTTTTTTCTGAAAGTATATTAGTCAAGACTTGATGTTTAAAACATAATTTTAAACGTCAATTTCCAATTGGTAATTGGGTGAAAATTGTAAATCCAAATTTTGTCTTGTGTGAACGCCCCCCTGAATCTGCTTTTAAAGGGGACATATCATGAAAATCTGACTTTTTCCATGTTTAAGTTATATAATTGGGTCCCCAGTGTTTCTATCAACCTAGAAAATGTGATAATGCACAACCCAGTAACTTAGTTTTGATAAACCATTCTCTGCAAGCATGTGAAAAAATAGCTCATTTAAATTTGGCTCCCCTTGTGATGTCAGAAGGGGATGACACCAACCCTTAATCTGCACTCTCTGCTCACACCTACAAAGTGGCAATTTTTAACATGTTATAATATATTATCCATATGGTATTTTAAGCTAAAACTTCATATATGTACTCTGGGGACATCAACAATTTATTTAACATCTTAAAACTGATTTTGCCCATATTTTTCTTTTTCTCAGGTGTTGGTATGAAGCTGACAGATGTTGGCATTGCCACCTGTAAGAAAGGGTAGGTTATGATTTGACTGCTATATCATATTTTAATATAGTCAATAATGAAATTATAAAACACATTAATTATCTTTTGTATTTTTCCAGCTATAAAGGATTCCGAGGGAATTGTGCCACATCCTTCATTGACCAGTTTAAAGCATTGCACCAGTGTAACAAATACTGTGAATTATTAGGCTTGAAGTCGCTACAACCCAAGCCGAAGCAGACTGTTCAACCTAAACCAAAAGCACAACCTGGACCCAAGAAAAATCCATTTGGCTCCGTGCTGAAAGGCAAATCCTGATCAGAGGCAACCCTGAACATTTGCTTTCTGGGTAAATTGAGTTAAAAGACACATTAGGACTTTGCTCAGGGACAAATATGTTTCTGAGATTTCACTTTAAACCTATGAATGAGATGATATTCATCTGTAAAGAAATCAGAGAAGATGATGTTTTGTTGAAAATGTTATTATATTCTGAAAGAGATCTTTGCTTATTTTTATAATTTATTTTCTTTCTTTCTTTTTTTCTTTCTTTCTTTCTTTCTTTCTTTCTTTCTTTCTTTCTTTCTTTCTTTCTTTCAATAACAAAAATTATTTTGTTATAACTAGCCTTAAACAGATTTTGTAATTGATTTAAAAATAGAGTGTGTTATTTAAATTTTTCAATCATTTTGTATGTTAAAATATAATTTTTATTGTGTCATCTTTTGACAGATTTTTGACGTTATTTAAATATCTTTATAGCTGCCTGCTGGTGTTTGTAAGATAAAGATGATAGTTTATATACTGTAATAGCAAAGAACAGGAAATTCTTGTTAATGATGGCCCATTGTCATGTGCAATTAAAGTACTTAAAGCGGTGGTATCCTGGACAGGGTGTAGATTAGCCACTGCAAAAAATGATTTTCAAGAAAAATTTCTTAGTACTTTTGTCTTGTTTTCAGTAAAAGTATCTAAAAATGATTAAATTAAAATGCTTTTTCTTGATGAGCAAAACAACCCAAGAAAATAAATCTAGTTTTTAGACCAAAAATATCAAATTTAAGTGATTTTGTGCATAAAACAAGCAAAAAAAATCTGCCAATGGGGTAAGCAAAAAAATCTTGAACATTTTTCTTAAACACTTAATTCAAGAAAAAGTCAAGAAAAATTTGCTTATCCCACTGGCAGATTATTATTTTTTTTTTTGCTTATTATATGCACAAAATCACTTAAATTTGATATTTTTGGTCTAAAAACTAGACTTATTTTCTTGGGTCGTTTTTACTCATCAAGCATCTTAATTTAAGAATTTTTTTAGATATTTTTACTGAAAACAAGACAAAAATACTAAGAATTTTTTTCTTGAAAAACCTTTTATTGCAGTATAGTTATTTTAGGACATTTAACCAGTTTTTACAAACAAAAACCATTTTCTGATTAACACAAAATAAGATATTTTGATAATGAAAACCATACAACTGATTGTAACCATCAGTCCCTTTCACACATACAGTCTTTACGGTAATTTACTGGTAAATTGCAGTTAACAAGTCATTTGTGATCAGAACTTTTCCGGTAAATCAGTGCTGCCAATTTACCAGTAAGAGAGGTTGTATGATTACCAGTAATTTACCGGTAAGCGCTATGTGTACAAAATATAGATCACCGCCATTTAAAACGGACGAAATCAGACCGCGCTAGCTTCGGGCCAATCATAACGTTTTTATACCGATGACGCGTTTATCCGCGCACTGTTTACGGACGTTTCCACACACACGCTGCTTAAAAGTCGCACATTTCTTCATCAAAGTTGTTTAAAACAGTTAACCATCTATTTGCCGAATTGCCGACGTCCTTAGCATACCCTCTGTGAAGCCTAATGTGCAAACGCAGGTTCCGTTTGACGTCGTGTAACGCAATGTTGTCTGGTCACGAGCAACTTCGCGACCCTCAGCGTTTGCCACAGATGTGAAAACAACAAAATACGGATGTGGATATGAAGTCATAACTCGCCAATGTTTACAAATACAACACTGAGCTCCCCGGCCACGCGCCACAGGTAACTTCCGCTTTCTCTCCGAGTTCACCGGTATTTTTGAAACTGATCTGTGAGTGATGTTTTACTGGTAATAAGACGGAACGTCGTTTCGTGTGTAAACAGCACATATTTTGTATTTACTGGTAAATTCATTCGGGTAAATTCATGGTAATTTAACGAAATTACTGTGTGAAAGAGGCTATTGAGTTCCATTGTAGGAAAAACAGATACAATGGAATTTAACCGTGTGCTTACCATCATTTATCAAAATATTTTCTTCATTAGCCTATTTATCACAATACTTCCATAATTATTTGTTTTCCTACCATGGAAGTCAGTGTTTACACTCTGCTTTGTGCTTACCATCATTTATCAAAATATCATATTTTGTGTTCATCAAGATAAAAAAAGCGTAAATGATGACAGAATTTTCATTTTTTGGTGAACTATCCCTTTTAGCCCTGCATGGGAAACCACCCCAAGTATATTTAAACTTAATCCTTATACTACTAAGAATTTAGGTCAATGTCAAAAAGTGTCCCAGTTTACCTAAATTCAATTTTACTGTTAAAGGTGAAAGACTACTGACTATGAGTTAGAATTGAAATTGCAATATGAATGCTCATTTAAATACATGTTTTACATGGTTATGGACTAGATTAAAAGTCCTTTAAAAATATGCATTTTATAAACTTTGACTAAGAATCACTGCTTAAAAAATATTCAGTGACCTTGTGCACAGCACTGTCAACCATATGATGTTTTGTTTGTGTATAAAGTCAAGCTATGCCGTATGTCTCGCATGAGAATGATGGCATCTGTATGATATGGTATTAAATCTGATGCGATGGAACAATCTGTACACGTGGCCAAGTAAACAGCTGCTGAATTGCCTTTGCAAGAATGTCAAGCCCTCCACCTTCACCTCATCATCATCCAAAGTCAAATGACTACAGTATTGAATCATTACTATATATAAATACACACACATTTTCAAAGCAATGTAGAATATGTCCTCTTATTTATTCGCTGCGTGGGCTGCTAACATGCATCACCTAAAAAATGTGAATTGTTTGCACGATATGTAATTTACAATGTAATTCATGCAAATCTGTATTGTATAGCTCTAGAGTCTTATCACTATACAGGTAGTTGTAGCATACTGACATATATATGGGTTATCAGAAGTCCTTATGTGTTGATTTTTCGATATCCTATGATCTATATATTTTGTTTATTGGATCTGTACTTCCTGAGATATTGAGAAAAATCGTAAACATTTGATTTTTGGTCATTGAATTCACTTTATTAAAATCACCTAAACATTTGTCTCACTTTTGTTGTCTACACTTAAAAAAAAGACATTTCCATAATCCATCAGTGACATTGATATAATTGTATCTAGTAAACATGACACTCAATACATTTACAATAAATTTCATGCACCAAGAACAAAACTTGCTACAGCGGATCCATACTGTACATTATTTCTTATGGGTGTCATGCCCTGTACCATACAAGGAAACTGTGCCATATGCATCACATGGTGTGTGCATACTGTACTCATTAACCCGTCTGATAAATACAACTGGGTCAGTAGGCATACCAATAGCAGACGTGCCATCTGTTTTCAACAGCTAATGATCAATTAACTGTCACAGTAATAAAAATACCCTCTACGTGTAGACACAAGTATCCATGCTTCATAATCCCACAACAGAAGTCCATAGACTCCATAGAGTTTTTCTGTGTCTCTGCTCTGATTGGCTGAGGAGGTTGTGAGGTCACACCGTGGCTATTTAGTGTGATAATGGCGTTTGATGACACAGGATACAAACACCATTGTCACACTCCACAGCTCAGGAGGACAAAAACTGACACGGTCTGAAAAAAGAAAAATCACATAAACAATTTAGTATCATTATGAGAGTACATCCTATCCTACAATGCCAGTAGTTACCTAGCAAGTAAACACTTTATTACGGTAAAATCAGCGTAAAACATTTTTGGATACCATTTAAACACAGAACAGATAAGAAAAATCGAAGTAATGTGAACAATTATGAATACTCAGACACAGTGGTCTATGTGTAAATGTTATCCACCTGTAGTTAGATTACAACTTTTGGGAACTGGGGAAATAGTACAGCTGCTCTCCGCATGACTGACCTGTAAACCTGACCCATTACTTGTGCCCTAGACTCCTACTTAGTCAGTATCACTGCTAATAGGTATTATTAAACACAATGTGTATTAATGCACCTGCAACACCTTCAGTCATGACAGCGTTCAAATGCCTTATTGCTTTTATAAAATATGTATTTTTTAAAGGACATGCATTATTCAATAATATGTTAATTTAATAAGCGTATTCTCAAATGCTATGCTTATAATAGTTGATATAATCCCTGACACAACTTCTAGATTTTCTTTTATATCTAGTGTTGTAACAGATGGATTTTGCAGTTGGATTTACCTTAATGTACAAAAAAAATCTTACTGTACCTACCTAAAAAGTTAAATCACTTTTGATTGAGATAATAGTCAAAAATATATTTGTTTATCTTCAAGAACAAAATAAATAACAATATGGTAGATAGGTTGTAACTTACTACAGACTACCGTCTTGTAAAGATGGTCGATCCTTGTGTCTCTCCATGTCTTTAACTATAACCGGTTACTGACAAAGGAAGCATTTCACAAAACTATAAACCAAAACTCACTTTCTCAGTCTGTTCCCGTGGTCCACCAAAACGAGAAACAAGTCGACGCTCTGAACAGACTGATCATTTCATTCTCACTTAACCTTCCTATATGTACCTAGAGGGGGTTTAGTTAAACAGTTAGTGCTTTTTTTGAGATAAGCCTGGAGAGGTATTGATCCACAGTGACGTGGGGACGAGGTCACTAACCCAAAACCTGAGAGTGCTTTTTTAAAAAAACATTGAAAACTATCATTTTATTACAACACTTTCACTCTTGAGATTTCAAAAACTGTTTTAAAAAAACTTAAAACTCCAAAGTTTGAACGCCAAATTTCTGTTACTATGGCAACAATTATTTTAATGACTAGCTAGGGGACAGAGCACCTGAAATGCATTGCTGAGCTCACTGACCTGTAATCATCACTTGGCTTTTTATAATATTATTTGTACTTGATTATATGTATACTTTATTTATATTAATAATAATAATCATATACATTTTATTAAGTGTATATTTTATTTTTATAAAAATGTACATTATTATTATGAATTTTTAAAGCCCATATATAATCATTTGTAGCAGTAAAATCAGACATGCATTGACACTGCATTCACAGCTGAATCATATATCAACATCGCCGCCATATTAGGGAGGTCAAGACTGTCCTATAAAGTAAAAGGCATATGTTATGGTATACATATGTTACATATGGTATGATTTGTCGGCCGTAATACTTTTGGTTACCTGGCTTTTTAGTAGCTTTTCAGTTATTTCATTTGTCCTATAAAATGATGTAGAAAACATAAAATAAGAGATCATCACCCTCAGACTTGACTCATAAACTCAGACTGAGTCAAAGCCTCAGGTATTACTCTGTTTTATGTTATGATTGGTAAAATGCCATTGGCAAATAGTTCAAATGCAGATTTTTATAATAAATTTGTCTTCCTTTAAACTTTATGCAGCAACATGTTTCTGAATTCTGGTGTTAAAAAATTGCAAGCTAGTATGCTATGTCCATTTTTAGTCCCTGTCCACCCTTGCGCCATACAGGTTTACATGGGTGAAGAAGACCACCAGTTTAAGATTGATGTTGTGGAATGGTATGTTATGGTAATGTATGGTATGCAACTTTCGGTTTGTTGCATTATGTCAAGTTTGGTATGTTACATTATGGCAATGTATGGTATGTTACTTTATGACGAGGTTGCAATAGCGTAAAATACGATACGTTGCCATAATGAAACATACCATACTTTGCCAAAACTTTTCCATAACGTTCGGTATGTTACGTTTTGGCAATATTTGGTATGTCACATTATGGCAACGTATAATATGTTGCGTTATGGAAATGTTCGGTATGTTAGGTTATGGCAACGTTCAGTATGTTACGTGATGGTAATGTATGGTATGTATGTCACATTATGGCAACGTATGGTATGTTACTTTATGGAAACGTATGGTATGTTAGGTTATGGCATTGTTTGATATGTCATGTATGGCAACGTATGTTATATTACATTATGGCAAAGTACGGCATGAAACGTTATGGCAGTGTTTAATATGTTACGGTATGGCAACGTATGGTATGTTATGATATGGCAATGTTTGGTATGTTACGTTATGGCAAAGTTCGGTATGTTACATTATGGCAGTGTTTAGTATGTTACATTATAGCAATATATGGTGTTACGTTATGGCAATGTTCGGTATGTTACATTATGGCAAAGTTTGGTATGTTACGTTATGGCAGTGTTTAGTTAAATATAGCAATATATGGTGTTACGTTATGGCAATGTTCGGTATGTTACATTATGGCAATATTCGGTATGTTACGTTTTGGCAATATTTGGTATGTCACATTATGGCAACGTATAATATGTTGCGTTATGGAAATGTTCGGTATGTTACGTTATGGCAACGTATGGTATGTTAGGTTATGGCAACGTTCAGTATGTTACGTGATGGTAATGTATGGTATGTATGTCACATTATGGCAACGTATGATATGTTACTTTATGGAAACGTATGGTATGTTAGGTTATGGCATTGTTTGGTATGTCATGTATGGCAACGTATGTTATATTACATTATGGCAAAGTATGGCATGAAACGTTATGGCAGTGTTTAATATGTTAAGGTATGGCAACGTATGGTATGTTATGATATGGCAATGTTCGGTATGTTACGTTATGGCAGTGTTTAGTATGTTACATTATAGCAATATATGGTGTTACGTTATGGCAATGTTCGGTATGTTACATTATGGCAATATTCGGTATGTTACGTTTTGGCAATATTTGGTATGTCACATTATGGCAACGTATAATATGTTGCGTTATGGAAATGTTCGGTATGTTACGTTATGGCAACGTATGGTATGTTACGTGATGGTAATGTATGGTATGTATGTCACATTATGGCAACGTATGATATGTTACTTTATGGAAACGTATGGTATGTTAGGTTATGGCATTGTTTGGTATGTCATGTATGGCAACGTATGTTATATTACATTATGGCAAAGTATGGCATGAAACGTTATGGCAGTGTTTAATATGTTACGGTATGGCAACGTATGGTATGTTATGATATGGCAATGTTCGGTATGTTACGTTATGGCAGTGTTTAGTATGTTACATTATAGCAATATATGGTGTTACGTTATGGCAATGTTCGGTATGTTACATTATGGCAATATTCGGTATGTTACGTTTTGGCAATATTTGGTATGTCACATTATGGCAACGTATAATATGTTGCGTTATGGAAATGTTCGGTATGTTACGTTATGGCAACGTATGGTATGTTAGGTTATGGCAACGTTCAGTATGTTACGTGATGGTAATGTATGGTATGTATGTCACATTATGGCAACGTATGATGTTACTTTATGGAAACGTATGGTATGTTAGGTTATGGCATTGTTTGGTATGTCATGTATGGCAACGTATGTTATATTACATTATGGCAAAGTATGGCATGAAACGTTATGGCAGTGTTTAATATGTTACGGTATGGCAACGTATGGTATGTTATGATATGGCAATGTTCGGTATGTTACGTTATGGCAGTGTTTAGTATGTTACATTATAGCAATATATGGTGTTACGTTATGGCAATGTTCGGTATGTTACATTATGGCAATATTCGGTATGTTACGTTTTGGCAATATTTGGTATGTCACATTATGGCAACGTATAATATGTTGCGTTATGGAAATGTTCGGTATGTTACGTTATGGCAACGTATGGTATGTTAGGTTATGGCAACGTTCAGTATGTTACGTGATGGTAATGTATGGTATGTATGTCACATTATGGCAACGTATGATATGTTACTTTATGGAAACGTATGGTATGTTAGGTTATGGCATTGTTTGATATGTCATGTATGGCAACGTATGTTATATTACATTATGGCAAAGTATGGCATGAAACGTTATGGCAGTGTTTAATATGTTACGGTATGGCAACGTATGGTATGTTATGATATGGCAATGTTCGGTATGTTACGTTATGGCAGTGTTTAGTATGTTACATTATAGCAATATATGGTGTTACGTTATGGCAATGTTCGGTATGTTACATTATGGCAATATTCGGTATGTTACGTTTTGGCAATATTTGGTATGTCACATTATGGCAACGTATAATATGTTGCGTTATGGAAATGTTCGGTATGTTACGTTATGGCAACGTATGGTATGTTAGGTTATGGCAACGTTCAGTATGTTACGTGATGGTAATGTATGGTATGTATGTCACATTATGGCAACGTATGATATGTTACTTTATGGAAACGTATGGTATGTTAGGTTATGGCATTGTTTGGTATGTCATGTATGGCAACGTATGTTATATTACATTATGGCAAAGTATGGCATGAAACGTTATGGCAGTGTTTAATATGTTACGGTATGGCAACGTTTGGTATGTTATGATATGGCAATGTTCGGTATGTTACGTTATGGCAATGTTCGGTATGTTACGTTATGGCAAAGTTCGGTATGTTACGTTATGGCAGTGTTTAGTATGTTAGATTATAGCAATATATGGTGTTACGTTATGGCAATATTCAGTATGTTACGTTATGGCAACGTATGGTATGTTATGTTATGACAACATTGGGTGTGGTGGGCCAAGTCCAGGAACACTTTTTAGTCCCAGTCTGCTTCTGGTAAGATTTACTTTCAATGGTAAACAAGCATAAGTTTCTTAATGACAATGATTTAGTAACTGGAGAATGTTTTGACCTCCCCAACATGGCGGACTCTTTGATATGAAGAAGCAGTAGGCCAAACAGCTCAGTGCGTCGTCTATGTGTGCCTGTGAATAAAATAAACACATTGTTTTTCTATAACTCCACAAAATGTATATAACCCACATACTAGACTTCTAAGAAGCATTGACAAACATAATACCCGTTTGTAGATAACAAACGTTACCGTAACATCACTGAATGTCGAAGCTTGAATCCAGTTCTTTTCATGTGATGTTGGACCTGTTTGTGATTGCTGAAAGAAAACGCTTGATAAAGTGTACAGGAAAGCAATCGGCTTCTGTTTGCTTGTCCTTGAATCTGATAGCTGCCAGATTGCACATGTGAATGAACTAAGTTTCCTTCACCGCATGGCAGAGCTCTCGCGCCATGTGCTCAGTATGACACCTCTAAAAGATTTGACATATTAAGTCCAAATAAAGTTAATCAAAATACTATATTTTACATCAAACGTCAGTTTTTGCATAAAAAGTAAAGAGAAATAACAACATACACTTTTTATACTTTACTTTTTTGGATACTTTACTACTTTAGTATCAAAGTTTTTTTATTAAAGTACTTTATATAGTATACTATAATTGACACAATTTTTACTATAGTAAGAAATTTTTAAAGCTTACATATTTAATTTTTGCATGTGGGATTTTATAGTATACTAAAATATTAAACTGCAGTGAACCTCATTATATAGTATACTACAATTTATTACAAATAATAGTATTTTTTGTGCGTGATAGTTTTATTATAAATGTCGATATAAAATAAATTTAACTTATTTAAAAAATATACTGGTTATTTACAGATGCCAAAGAATTATATTAGAGCAGTATACATTTTCTTTATGTAAAACAAATCATTATAAATTAATATAATAAAACTTGATCATATAAATATTAATGGCTAATTTAAAAATATTTTAAATGTAGAAAATCTGAACATAGCCTTGAACTAGATTTAAAAGTCTAAGCGTTTGCCAGATTTTAACCCAGTTACCTACACAACTTTGTAACAGGTCAAATCAACAAAACTTTGCTGATATGCAAATAAGGAACTAAACACTGACATTAAAGAAACTTTCCACCCTGTACGTTATAACCTTAACCTTAACCTAGTTTATCTAAGGCTGACATTCTGGAGTTATGCATTATTATACTTATAAGTATATTATATATCTTATATTATAAGAGATGCACACATATACATACATGTATTAATGATCCTTAAAACATTAACTTTTAAAAGATCTTTCTTAAAAGGGTCTCAAATGCCCCAAATTGAGGCTTTTTAATCACAGTAATACAACAGTATGCCTGGCTGATTCCATTTATCAGTTTATTTTGAAGTCTTGCCGTGAACAGGAACCAAGACGAAGTAAATGTTCCTCATCAATAAAAAACAAATAAGAAAGGGTAATTTATAGCAATAACAATAATCATATTATCACAAACCTACGGAGCCGAATTCAGATTAAAGCGGCCCGAAATGTGTGAGTGAGGTGGGAGGCAGAAGAACAGAAAGTATAAACAGAACCAGTCTGAAGTCTTACTCAATGTGGAGCTCACTTCTACCAATCTGATCCAGGAACAGCTGCAAACTCAACCTATTCCATGCTTGATCATTATACTGTAGGTTGAGCAGGCAAGCTGACTCCAGATCAGCTGTAGGGATAAGCTATTATCTGAACGTCCCTGCTAGATGGCAGATGTGTTAGCGGCAGGCAGAGATATTGCACCAAGTAACCGAGTGTCATTAAAGAAACGAAATATTACAGAATCACATTCAAGTTCACAAAAAAGGTGACATGATCAATAAAGTGCCCGTTTAGGTTCAGTGGTGTTAGAAGAAAGAAGGACTAAGAAAGAAAGTTTACTGCGAGACTTGCAGTGTTTGAATCACAGCGCTTTTAAGATAGCTTCACTCTTGCATTTCATATTAATACTTCCGACAGATTTAACACATACACAGTAAAAGAATGCAACCATTCCTTACCCCAAAACAAACTCATTTACAGCATTATGAACAGGTATAATCATAATTAAGAACAATATTTATTACAGTTTAAGAAAACCCATTCTCACAAACTAATTTACATGTCAAACGCATGTCCATGTTTATCTGTGACGATCTTACTTTCAACCAAGAAGAATAGTTTTATAATTACTACGTAATCATATTGAAACACAAGATACATGTTCATGCCAGTTTGATAGCAATACAATAACCATGATGATGATCATGTTATTTTATGTTAGTTTTTTACCCACAATGATATGGATATGGACAGGCCACTGATGCATTTGCGATAACATTGTTTTTAAAATAGTAAACCACATTGTTGGTACAAATATCCGTTTACTCGATAAGAACGATCATATTAACAGCGATAATAAACTATTAAAAACAATTATCAACATCCTGTCGCATTGCAAAAGAAGATAAAAAAATAATCCTCGAGGAAGAAAGGGGAAACTTGGCGTTGTTGACAGAATTGAAGTGAGGATGACGTAGCGCCCTTCATCCTGGCTGTAATTCCTAAGGTAATCTGGTGGTAATAAGACCTGATAAGACGACAGTTCATTGTTGCTTCTTCGTTACATTACGTTGGCAAGAAACGGGATTGGTCGCAATGGTTCTAATGCTTTATCAAGGCCACACCCACTACGAGGCCACACCCACCTAGGCCAGTCCGAACACTGAAGTGTATCTGAGCTTTTACCGTTACTGTAAATAATGCAACACTACTTTGGCCTCAAAGTGTAATTTAAAAAAAAAGTGTTGGAGGAGAAATGGTTCGTAGAGTTGTTTGGCGTCTCGCAAACGGGTTCACAGCCAATGGCGTTCCAGCTAGACGGATACATGCATATACTGTGTGACATCACACGCCTGCGGCTGCTGAGATCTGGCTGTACAATGGCAACTCGAGAGTGTGTGTATGTGAGTATAAGTGTGTGTTGTACAAGTCTCTGCTCGAAGGTTGCATTAGGAGATCGTGTGATTATAAATGGAGCTTCCTTAGTCAACGCCCTCGAAGCCTTGAGCGTTCTCCACCGCCATCAGAAGCTTCTCCCGCAGGTCTTCAAACGACTCGTAAGTCGGGAGATCCAAACGATTGAAGCTGAGAGTAGAAGAAAGACAAAATGGTCATAAACGACTGTACGCGTTGTAAAGCAGTACATTTGTGTATTTTAGCACATTTACGAATATTTAATCAACGTTCGCAGCCCATTCTCAAGAAATATATATAAATAGCACACAGTTGAAAAGTCGTGCAGTACATACGACAAATTCCAATTTTGCAGTCATTATACGCACGCCCGTTCACTTATACGGCGCATCTTTTTGTGTCATTTTATTTATTGGTTTCTCTTTTTTTCATTGTCGCTTGGGTTTGGGGTTACAGTAAGATTTGTTACATAAAATGACATCCTAACCCAAACCCCAATTCTTACCACAACTCCAAGCAACCATGGTTTAAAAATAGACAAAACATGAAGAAATCTATATATTAAATGACATTCTAAAGCAAATCCCAAATCTAACCCCAAACCCAAGCGAGACTGGTTTAAAAAAAAAAACAGAAAAAGAGAAACCAATAAATAAAACGACATGAAAAGATGCGCCGAATAAGGGGAATAACGGGGACTGGCATTATACATACGAGAGGATGTGCTATATATGTTCCGTTAGTAAATATAGTAACATTAACAGTATGTTGTTATGCAGGAAAAAAAGTAATAATCAACCCCCCTCTTTGAAATAAAGGTGCTATAAAGGGTTCTTTGGAGTGATCCATTATAGAAACATTGAAAAATAAACGTTAAAAAAACGTTTTGTGGATGTTAACTTTTTCTGTGGAACATAATTATGGTCCTATATGCTGATTGGTCAATAGCTGATTATAGTGATTTTTTTCTTGTTATTATTTGAATTACTACACAGCAGCCATACAATCTTAAAAATAAAAATTCTTTAGTTTGGTTCCATAAAGAAACGTTAACATCCACAAAACGTTTTTTTAACGTTAAAAAAATATAACTGTTAAAAAAGTAATAAATCAAACCCATTTTTAAAAAAATAAAGGTGCTTAAAGAGTTCTTTGGAGCAATAACATAAAACAACTGTTTAAAAATAAACGTTAAAAAAACGATTTGTGAATGTTAACATAATTATGGTCCTGGATGCTGATTGGTCAATAGCTGTGCTTTTTTCATGTTATTATTTGTATTAATACACAGCAGCCTTACAATCTAAAAAATAAATAATTCTTTAAAAAAAATTTAACAGTTTGGTTCCATAAAGAAACGTTTTTTTTAATGTTAAAAAAATATAACTGTTAAAAAGTAATAAATCAAACCCATTTTTTAAATAAAGGTGCTTAAAGAGTTCTTTGGAGCAATAACATAAAATAACTGTTTAAAAATAAATGTTAAAAATAAACGTAAAAAAAACGATTTGTGGATGTTAACATAATTATGGTCCTGGATGCTGATAGGTCAATAGCTGTGCTTTTTTCATGTTATTATTTGTATTACTACACAGCAGAATTACAATCTAAAAACTAAATAAAAAAAAAAAATTTACAGTTTGGTTCCATAAAGAAACGTTAACATAACGTTAACATCCACAAAACGTTTTTTTTTAACGTTAAAAAAATATAACTGTTAAAAAGTAATAAATCAAACCTATTTTTTAAATAAAGGTGCTTAAAGAGTTCTTTGGAGCAATAACATAAAATAACTTTTTAAAAATTAACGTTAAAAATAAACGTAAAAAACTGTTTGGTTCCATAAAGAAACGTTAACATCCACAAAACGTTTTTTTTAAACGTTAATATAACGTTAAAAAATTGTACGTTTTAAAGAGTAATAATCAAACCCACTTTTTAAAATAAAGGGTTCTTTGGAGCGATTACATAAAAGAACCGTTTTAAAATAAACGTTAAAAACGTTCTGTGGATGTTAACGTTTCTTTTTAGAACCAAATTGTCAAAAAAATAATAATAACAAAATAAACAGTTGTTTATTTTAGAGATTGTATTGCTGCTGTCTAGTGATACAAATAATATCATGAAAAGGCACAGATATCAACCAATCAGCATCCAGGACCATAATTATGTTATGTATGTAATGTAATTATGTATTATTATTTTACAATTGAAAATAAAACTTTTATGGCATAGTCACAGAAACGCATTATACCTAAAAATAAAAAGAAAGGAAGAAAGAAAGAGAAAAAAGCAAAGTATTGGTGTTTTGTATACATAAAGTGACCAAATCCTGGTGGGTCTTACCACGTGTGAGCTCGAGGGAGTTTGTCAGGTGTTCCCCATTGCTCTATAGTAAACAACTGCGGCCCATTGGAACCTGAAAGAGACCACATAATTCATCAAGGACCAATCAGGTGACACCAAACTTATCCTATAGCTCTCAAAGGGGAAAGTAAGAGCTGAAAACAGAGGAAGCTGCTATAAACATCTTCCTTTACATTAAGTCTTTATTGCATCATCAAAACACTAAGCAACTTTATACTTAACACTAAACCAGCTCGAGTTCAATAACTAAACACTGTACATATAAAGCCACAGAAAAAGAATAAGAAACTTCTACGGTCCCTTTTGGCTTTTCTAGATTTACTATTTATATGTATATGTTTAAGTAAAATGATAATTTTTGTTTCAAACTGTCAACTAAGACCACATTTCTGCCAAATTCTTAATAATTTTTTTTTTTATTTACATTTATTAACTGAAAATTAAATTGGGGAAAACCTGGTCGAAATAACAAGAAAAAAGATGCAGTGTTTTCCGATCTTCAATACTGCAGAGAAAACAAGTTCAAATTCATTTCTTAACAACAAAATACTCAAAAAATAAATTCAAAAAATTACTTTTTTTGGAAAAACCCTGATTTTTAGTCACATCTTCATGGGTCTTGTCATGCTCTCTGTCTTTTACATTTGCTGTTGGGTGACTTTATGTCACTCCCAAGGGTTGCTTTTGTTGAAATTCAACAGTCTCTGGACTGAAATGGTCACAGTACGTCTAGAAATTATGATTAAAGTCAAAACTGTAGAGGTATCTCTATTTTTTTCTGTGGCTTTATGTGAAAACCCAGTTAAATTATTTTATTGTAATTTACTGTTTTCTACATAAAATCATTTTACATAATGTAAATAACGTTCTGCGAAAATATAACCTTGATATATTTATAATAAATAAGATCATGTCAAAAATTGAAATCAATGTGAAATCGATGACAGAAATCAAACTTTAAGGCTCCAAATCTTATTATTAGATTATGAGACTTTAGCCTGAAAGGGTCACATATATTAGTTATTGCCTGCAGTTTACCATAATTATGCTTAATGGTTTTACTCTAAAGCATATTTTACCATAGAGTTCAGCAAAGCCGTTCATTGGCACTCTGGAAGTTCCGGTGACAAACTGCAGAAGTCTGATCCTCTTCTCTGCATCCATTAACAACACAGCCTGAACAGAGATGAAATCAAACAAAGATCAATTTAATGCCAGATCTACTTTTATGTCTTCAATCCATAGTCACTTTAGACAGCTATATATTCATCACATTTCCATGAATGAGAGACGCAGTTCATGCTTGTCTTAGGCTCGGATGGAAAACCATCAAAGTGCGTCTGACATTCTTGTAAATGAGCATTTTTAATCAGACTCTTAATGGATTCTGCCAACAAACCGGTTTTTCAAAACTTTAGCGTTATTTTCTATGTTATTTCTGAATGGCTTGAGGCCGGGATTGAGCGGATTTGAATATCAATATATTTCAATTAAATGAATAGAAAATGTTTATGATTGATTCCATTTCATATATTTTATCATTGGCTCTTTGTCATATTTTTATCCGTAGTGACAGTCAAGAAAGGATATATTACAGTTTGTGAAGGAGAAAAGTGTTTTTGCATAAACTCCTATACATCGCAAAAAAAAATGTTACGTTCAGGTTAGGTGTTTTTTCAGGCAATTCAAATAAAGGACTTTAATCGCATAACTGCAAAGTAAAAAGGTTTTTTTCACATTTACAGGTCACATGACGTGCGCACAAATCACATGATCATTCTTTAGATATGGCGCGGTATGTTTGATCGGAAAACAAGACAGATGAGGTGTGTTCGACTTCATTCGGCGTCACCAAGAACCAGCAAGTGCAAGATATCAAAATACAGCAAGAGTGATTCGGGAGTCAACTGCTCTCGAGTCGCTCTCGCTGTATTGTGATGTCATCCGCACTGTCGGTCTGTGGGGCGCCGCATAAAGTAAAATGCACCCATCGCCATGGAGTTATCGCGAGACAACAATATGACGTTTTAGTCACATAACATCACTTAATGGAAACATATTATCGCAATACCATATTTTTTCAGACTTAGAGGCTGTTTACACTTGGCATTAACATGCGTTTTCGTCGATCGGATCACAAGTGGACGACGTTAATGCCAGGTGTAAACGGTGTTCAAAACGTTTTGAACGCGTCCACTTTCGACCACTTTCAACCACATCCAGAGGTAGTCGAAACCACTTTCGATCGGATCGCTTTGGAGTTGCGGAACGTAAATGCAGTTGAATGTGTTCGAACAGCCACACGCGACCGCCTTCTCTCCACCCATTTATCTAATTTGAGGTATTAAACACAAGTTTTACGTCTTTTTTTGACTTCTGGCGTGAACATACGGTGAACAGCGCTATTTTTAGCCTTTCATTGATAAAACTACTGCGGGTGTTCTCCGTAGTTTAGTTTTGAAAGCGTGAAAGTTGCGCGATCCTATTTCATCAATTGCGCTGAAAATTCAGAGACAGCTCCAACATATAAACATACAAAACACTGTGCAGCAGGTTTACTTGCTAAACAAGCAGCGGACTCCGACATAATATTAGTTTGCGTCCATATAAACTCATAATTACTCCCGCTCGCGTTTGAATGACAGCAGAGAGACTCGCCCACCGTCTCACAGACCACCCCCTCACAGTATTCAGGACAGAAGCGGTCGAAAGTGGACAAAAGAGACGGATTTAAATACCAGGTGTAAACGTAATGTGTCTCTCTCGTCCACTTGTGATCCGATCGATGAAAACACATCTTAATACCAAGTGTAAACAGCCCCTATAAGTCACACTTTTTTCACAGTTTGGCTGGTCCTGGAACTTCTAGTCAGGTGCGATTTATACGTCAAAATTATTTCATATGAACCAAGAGAAACCATTACCGTCTACAGCCGTGAGAGTCCGCTCAATGCTGCTCCTGTATTTAATTCAATGGATTCAGTAATGTGGAATAATTCTTCGGCTTGGATTTTGTGAAATAATTTTCTAAATAAACGTGACGTATGGTCCAGTCTTTTATGACTTATATATGTTTTTTCCTCATCAAAACGCATTTTTAACTTGATGCGACTTAAACTTCGGAGCAACTTATAATACGGAAAATACAGTAGTTTTTAATTGACATTAAGAAAATAGTCCTAAAGTTTTGCGCAAATCTGAATCATGAAAATGGAGCTCATGTAAATTGTGAAAAGTGCTATACAAATACACCTAAATTAAACTTAATTAAATAAAATCAGGACATGTTGCGAGCAAAGACTCGACTTGTCAAATCTGCCGGGCCTCAGCTCTGATCTGTGTGACAGATTTACTTATGGACTATGTACTGTATTGTAGGGTAAATTTGTATGTATTTAAGTTTGTGTGTGTTTAAGTCTGGTTCCAGACTGCAGATAAGACGTTCCCGATGCTCTTTCTAACTCTTTCATCAGAGCAAACATTTAAAGAGCCTCACATCAAACTTTGATCAGTAACTATCTGATGTTTACATAACATAAGGTCACACACACACACATACACAGTTTAAAAGCTATATTAAAAAACACAATTTAATCCTAAACCCAATATTTTCCCTAGTTTTCTTCAAGTGTTCGTGATTACAGATTTGGCAGAGACAGCAACTCATCCGTGCATTTAAGCTATACATTTAATCAGTATGTGTGTTCAATGGGAATCAAACCCACAACCATTGCCCCGCTGACGCAATGTTTTAGTAAATGGGCTGCAGTAGCTGATCTGAAGGCTTCCTTAGTCCTCGCAGGGCATCTAGGACATGACCTTGCTTTATAAAAGCTTAGCTTAAAATGGACTAAAGAGACGAGCAGGGATCATTTCGGTTTTAAAAAGGGCCGTACGTACCTTCCAGAACCACTGGATCACGGGGTGATTGGGACAGTAACCGTTTTTATAGATGGTGTGCTGTCTCCAGTCATTAACATCCACGTCTCCCAGACCGCACATCAACAGCTGAAGACAGAAAATATAAACACTTACATAAACAAAATTGTATACAACTGACCACAAAATAATGTTACTTTTTGATACATGGCATATTTCAGCATTTGAAACCTTTACTGTACATCCCGACTTTATTAAACATGGAAATGCCACAAGATGTCAATATCAATTAACTATCAATAAACAAATCTACAGGAAAGTTTTATGCAATAACTTAAATATAAACATGACAATTATTTAAACAAAAACCCAGTGAAAACAAAAAGGAGAAATTAAAAATATATGTAAGCCTATGCCAGTCTTAGACATGGAGGATGCAGTCTCCATGACAACAGCAAGAACTAAGTTATCAATATGTGGGAAGTAAATTGTTACCTCCAGTTCATTTTCATCGAAAATCTTTATCAAGTCAATGGCAATGAGCTCGGTAAAACCCTGTGAAACAGAAAAACATTTTTTTAAACACATTTACACGCAGGTCATGTTGATATAAATCAGGGATAAGCTACAGTTTGCTGCCACATAGTGGCCATACGTTGAACTACATTAATATTTGTGTGTGTGGGACTTCATTTCTTACTTCCAAAAAGGCGTTCATCTGCTTTTGAACCCTGTTCACAAACCGCCACTGAATCACCAAGCTGTGCAAAAAAAACCATATAATGTTAGTGTTAGATGCTGAACAAAGTCTTAAGACTTTCTGTATTAAGTCCTTTATTTATTTAACACTTTTCCGCACTTTATTATTTATATAAAGTACTAATGTCTTAAATTTCATAAATCTACCAATGAGTAGCTTCATAAAAAAACTATAGGCTACCACAGTAACTCACTCGATGTACTCCTTTTTGTTGTCATTGGTGACAACCATGTCTGAACCGCTTGGCTTCAAATCCACCTGATATGTCTAAAAATAAAAATAAATAGCATTTAGAAGACTTTTAAACTTTAATTAGAAAGATAAATATGCCATTTACAGCTTTAATTTGAAATATGGTATGTTACCTGTCCAAAATTGTCCTCATCAATGCAAAACCGTAGGTCCAGTTCTGTTGGGTCGTTCTCCAGAATCCACTTCAGAGAGTTGTAGTATTCACTGTCCTACAGTGTGTACACAAACACAAAAGAGGAATGAAAAAAATTACAAAAATGTACACAAGTAATATATTATAGATTATAACAAAATTTATGCCCTCAAATTATTCAACGCTTATGATGCGATAATGATATTAAATATTTCCCAGGCTTCGTACAAGTTTCGAAAAGTTTTTTTTCTAATATGTAAAAGATCCATATGTAATAATCTTGCTTTATTTGTTATGAGCAATTTTAGTGCAGGAAGTACAGTGGAAGTCCTTATATGGGCACTTTAACCCCTTAGGATTCCTGAAAAAGGCTAAAAAAACCCTAAAAAGGGACACAAATTGTACCTGCTGTGTTGATTGTATCTTAAAACGGTTTACATCATTCGAATCACAAGAATTTCAGCTTTCCAAAGATATGTGACATGTTTTTGTTTTTAAGTTGTTGTATTTGATGAAGTTTCCGCGCTAAGCTGGAATTTTAAGGGGTTTTTAATTGGAATATCGCATGCACACACCACCAGCCAAGAACTGAAGTGAAATCAACGGCAAAGTGTGTTTTGTTTGTGAAGTTTGTTCAGCTTCCCAATATGAAAACAATGGCTATAGTTTGTTCATCCAGGGTAGCATTGAAGTTGTGCATGTGTGTTTGTTTAATGCTGGATTTCGCTGAAATGGGGTGGTCCAAACTGGGTCATGAGTCGCAGGCAGTAGGTGAAACTGCATCAAATGTTGTTTTTATGTTGTAAAACGCTGTATAAGTGCATATAATGTAAACGACACAAACATGTAGTAAATCATAAGTTATCCAGAGATATTGGGATAATGTTTTGTGTGTGTTGCTTGCTTGTGACTCGCTCCTCCCTTGGTACGGGATTATTCGGGAAGAATCGGTACAGTTGATCTGTCTTTTATAAATCTGATAAAGTAAAGACTCTTTGGATTTATAAAGAATGTAATACCACTCTAGTATAGGTCCTCAAGATTAACATAAGATACGCAGAAACAGCGTGTGTTATGTGAGCTTCAAAGATTGAAATGATATGAAATATGAGTGAAACAATGTGTGTGTGTAAACGTACCACTGACTCCATATCATTCAGTGTTATCTGCTTGCCCAGCATCATTTTGTAAAACGGTCGAATGAAGAAACCTAAAACACAGACAATGACATTTTAGCCTCTTTTTGTAAAAACCCCAAAGCATAAAAAAAAAAATAAAGGGATAGTTCGGGCAAAAATGATATTAAACCCATGATTTACTCACCCCCAAGCTGTCCGAGTTGCATATGTCCATCGTTTTTCAGACAAACACATTTTCGGATATTTTAGAAAATGTTTTAGATCTTTCAGTTGATTAAATGTAATGTTGCGGGGTCCACCCATAGTCCACGACCTTCAGGTCTAAAAAAAGTGCGTCCATCCTTCACAAATTAAATCCAAACGGCTCCAGGATGATAAACAAAGGTCTTCTGAGGGTAATCTGCGCGGTGTTGTTGTAGAAATATCCATATTTAAAACTTTATTAACGAAAATAAATACCTTCCGGTCGCGTCCACATTCAGGATGAGAGCTTACGCAGCCTATGGAGGCTACTCTGCTGCTGCTCTGTGCCCCCGCCCTCCGAATTTGTCATACGTCACTAAGAAAAGTGCGTTCACTACGCTAATACTCTCTCCTGAATACAGAGGCGTCTAAGATGGCGGCGCTACCGGAAGGTATTTATTTTCGTTAAGAAAGTTTTAAATATGGATATTTCTACAACAACACCGCATGGATTACCCTCAGAAGACCTTTGTTTATCATCCTGGAGCCGTTTGGATTTAATTTGTGAAGGATGGACGCACTTTTTTTGGACTTGTAGGTCGTGGACCCCGTAACATTACATTTAATTAACTGAAAGATCTAAAACATTTTCTAAAATATCCAAAAATGTGTTTGTCTGAAAAACGATGGACATATGCAACTCGGACAGCTTGGGGGTGAGTAAATCATGGGTTTAATATCATTTTTGGCCGAACTATCGCTTTAAGTCATTAAACAAAAAACTAAAACGACTAAAAACAGGCTTACGCACCATCCAATAGCTTGCCATGATAAACGGCCATCCCAGCCACCCGTCCAATGAATTTAAAGTATGAGAGGTGATCCTCATTGCAAAGGCCAGAGTTTGGATTGATCTGAAGTGTATAGTTATCTCTACAAACAGTCAGAAGAAGAGAAAAAATAAATGACAAAATTACAATAACAGTCCCTCTTTGTTTTCAAATAAATTACACAAAATAGATCTGGGGCACCATTCACTACCATAGTATTACTTTTGACCTACTATAGAAGTCTGTGTGGATCAACTTGTATATAGATTAACCAGTTCTCGCCCTGAATAATGGCGTTGAGAAAAAACTAAACTATAGAAGTAAATGGTGCCCCAGATTGGCTTGATAACAAACATTCTTCAAAATATCTTACTTTGTGTTCATCAGGACAAAGACAATACAAGTTTGAAATAACCTGAAGGTGAGTAAAGGGCTAGGAACCATACTCTTATTCTGGTGTAATAATCAAGGACTTTGCTGCCATAACATGGCATTTGAAAATAGTCCCCTATTTTGCGCTTCCTGCAGCCATGTTACGGCAGCAAAGTCCTTGATTATTACGCCAGAATGAGAGTATAGTTACTAAACATATCTGCCTAGAAAATCACAACTTTTAATTTTCCATCGGTCTTAGTACACGATGTAACTACAAATTAGTCAAGTTTTAAATAGGAAAAATATTGAAACTTTTAGCTTATTTTTAGCGCAATGCTAATGGTCTAATCAGATTCAATGGATTGTGCTAATCTATGCTAAAAGTGGTACTGCCAGTCCCGGAGATCAGCTGAATGGATTCCAAAATGGTAAAAATCAAATGACGAGCTGAAAAATTAGCATATTTTCAATAAAGGGGAAATCTAACAGGATAACAGACGGTCCCTGTATGGTTATTGGCAAACTTTCTTTTGGCACAATAATAAAACGAACAGGCAGACAGCCAAATAGACAGAAGAAAATGATAAACAGACACAAAGATAGCTAGCAAACACAATGATAGAGAACATAGATAAGAAAAAAGACAGAAAGATATCCTTAATGGTCGACTTTGTAGTTTCTAGTTTGGCCGTAAGGAAAGAGGGAAGTAAGACAGAGACGGTACACAAAGACAATGACTCAGTTATTTGTTACTGAAATGAAATATTATTACACATTAAACACCACCACCTCAGGCTTGCACACAGCTAAACTAAGATAAATTAAAATAAATCGCAACACAAAACTGCCCAAATACGTGAGGCAACTTACGTGGCAGAGTATTCGAATAGCCCATAATACGGATTAAACATCTCTTTGGAGAGTAGGAAGAACCATTCTCTGGCCACACCTCCATAGTCCAGACCCTTCTCTGATTCAAACTCAATCCACAGACGAGCCTTCAACGTGTCCGGTCTTTTCAGAGACATGATGCGCCTGTACGACTCTTCAAAGATGTTATTTCTGTGAAGCTTCATCTCAAAGCGGTTAGGAATATCTGCCTGTGGAAAAGAAAAAAAAAGCATAACATCCAGTTACAAACAAAAGTTTGGTGATTACATCACAAAACTAAAACAAACAGGACCGATCGTCATCTAACAGCTTGACGCCGACATTACAGTATCCTGCCTGAAACAATCACAGCTTCGTTTCTGTCGTGTGAAGAACAATTTAACACCCGATTGAAAAAAAATGTCTCCGCTTCTCGGCAAAGATTTCACACAGAATTAATTAGTGCATCCAGGAATACAGCATGCTAGAGGAAAGAGCTCACAGAGACGTCTGGGAAAACACTTACCGGCTTCTTTAACTTCTTTCGGAAGTAGTCGTACTTCTGCTTGAATTCTCTGGAATACGGCACGGCCTGGGAGAGGGGACACAAAATAATCGCACAAGGCATCAGAGGTGTTACATTACTCAATCAACTTGTTGGAAAAAATAATTTAGCTTTGGTGTAAATCTCACAAAATATGTCAACATCTTGCTTCATATTTTACCACAAAGGAAAAAATAGGAATTTATATTCTGCATAAAAGGAACCTTATCGATTTATTGGCTATTTCATCGTAACAGCGACAAACACTATGTGTCTTTCACCAGCTGGTTTATAACAAAAGTCACAAATATCATAAAAAAGTAGATGTAGATGATGAGAGAGATTAAAAGACACTTACAGGTCCTGTGATGGCAGGACTCTGCAGTCGAGGATCTTCCCACTGCGTCTTTTTGGTGTCTACAAAGAAGAACAGTCATTTTGTAAGTCAACATTACTGCATTTCTTTCATTGCTGTTATTTGAGACTAGGACTTGGTAATACTTTACAAAAAAGGTTGTATTTGTTAACATTAGTAAACGCATTCGCTTACATGAACTTACGATGAACAATACTTCTACGGAATTTAATAATAATGTAACAATACAATAATCTAATAATACATCCCCTTAAAAAAACGCCACATTTCGTTTTGTGCCACCATACTTAAGGGCTCGTTATAGTCGTGCGTAGTCCTACGGTGTAGCCGTGACGGCGTAGGTTTCGCATCGGTTTTCATTTATACTTTTGCATCGTCGTCCGCGTCGACGTGCAAACACACGCGCAGACCGCTGGTAGGCAGAATCCACGCGTGTAACCAAAGTAGCAGCGCGACCGTCAAAGAAGAAGAAGCTTGGCAAGTTAACCCACAAACGAAGAAGAAACAGCAACTTGTAGTGTATGATTTGAGAAGACCAGCAATGATGGAAGTAAATAAACATTGACTTTTGTTGCAATTTGAGTTAAATCAATCCTCAACTTGGCCCATCTTTGTTTTCACAGTCGCAAACGGAAATACCTATGACGCAGTTTTTTTACCTGACGGGAGGGGTTCTGGTGGACCAATCACAGCGCTTGCGGTCCGCGTAGATCTGACGTGCTGTTAAAATTTTTGCGAGGTGCACGTCAGGCTACGCAGAGCTAGGGATAGCCTACGCCGAACCTACGCACGACTATAAATCGGGCTTTACTCGTGTAACTACTCATGTAAAAGTCTTTAAATAGGGAAAACATGGAAGTGTTTGGTGGCTTCTAAATTCATCCCTGTTTGGATCCTAATGAATGAATGATGCTAGGCTAAATGCTAACACATTCACAACGTGCTCTGCAACAGTAATGGCCTAGTGGTGAGACGCTATACTAATGGGGCGTGCACACCAAAGTATTTAAATGCGGCTGAAAATGTCAGGCGGATGCCGACTGTGGGCGGTTACGGGCACTCAGTGCAAAGAAAAAATGTGAGACTATTTGTCAGTGTGTATAAAATGGAGAAATCTGTAAAATGCTGTTGATCAAAATAAAATAGTGTGAATTACAAAAATTTATGTAAGTTGTAAGTTTCAACATTAGTGCACAATAAATTTACATGAATAATTGTATATTGGCATTAAAGGAACATTCCATTTTCTTAAAAGAAAAAAACAGATAATTTACTCACCACCATGTCATCCAAAATGTTGATGTCTTTCTTTGTTCAGTCGAGAAGAAATTATGTTTTTTGAGGAAAACATTGCAGGATTTTTCTCATTTTAATGGACTTTAATGGACACCAACAATTAACACTTAACTCAACACATAACAGTTTTTTTCAACGTAGTTTCAAAGGACTATAAACGATCCCAAACGAGGCATAAGGGTCTTATCTAGCGAAACGATTGTCATGTTTTACAATAAAAATAACAAATATACACTTTTAAAGCACAACTTCTCGTCATGAAGATCCGCTCGTGATGCGCCAGCTGACCTCACGCAATACGTCATGACGTCAAGAGGTCACAGAGGACGAACGCGAAACTCCGCCCCAGTGTTTACAAGTGTTGAGAACGAGGACCGTTCCTACGTTGTTGTATGTCATACTAATTTATGTCTTTGTGTCAGTTTATTGTTTACAATGGTCCGCAAATGTGCCTTTTATATATGTAACACGTGACCTCCCTACGTCACTACGCATTTACGTTAGGCCGCGCTAGACCGGATCTAGACGAGAAGTTGTGCTTTAAAAGTGTATATTTGTTATTTTTATTGTCAAAAATGACAATCGTTTTGCTAGATAAGACCCTTATGCCTCATTTGGGATCGTTTATAGTCTTTTGAAACTCCGTTGAAAAAACTGTTAAGTGTTGAGTTAAGTGTTAATTGTTGGTGTCTATTAAAGTCCATTAAAATGAGAAAATCCTGCAATGTTTTCCTCAAAAAACATAATTTCTTCTCGAATGAACAAAGAAAGACATCAACATTTTGGATGACATGGTGGTGAGTAAATTATCTGGATTTTTCTTTTAAGAAAATGGAATATTCCTTTAACCAAGATTAATAAATGCCTGAAACTGGTATTGCTTATTGTTACATCAAGTTAGCTTATGCATTTACTAATGTTAACAAATAAAAACTTGTTAGATACACTATGATTTATTACAGCATATGCAGAGAGAAACACTTATAGTAAAGACACTTGTACTGTGAAAGGGTTGCAAAATATTACTTAGTCAGACTGCACCGGCTCAACTACATTGGGAATTTCTATAGCTTAGCTGGTAGAGAATTGAATTGCAGCACAAAGTTCATTGGCTTCAATTTCAATGAACACACATACTGATAAAATGTATACTTTGAATGCACTGTAAGTCGCTTTGGATAAAAGCATCTGCCAAATGCATAAATGTAAATGAGTTTGGGGGCGGTAGTCTTAATGCTCACTCAATGGCAGGTGTCATGTCATCTATAACCTATCCCTGTAAGAAACATTTAGCTTTCCTCCAAAGCCACCTGCAGTATAACACATTTTTCTAACAGTGTGTTAGTGAGGTGCTGCTGTCTCGCTCATCAGGTGTACAGCAGTAACTGAACGCACCTGTGTTTTATAAAGCAGCAGGTATGGATGTGTAGGACATATTTGGCTTTGATGATGCATGAGAAAACTGATCTCAGAACATCTAAATAGCTATTGATCATTCAGTGGAGAATACAGTTACCGAAACAAGACCTTGATAGTATACATATGATATTTTATTAAGATAAATCTATTTTAAAATCAATTTTTGTTTGTTAGAGCATTATGTTGCTAAGGCTGTCACAGAAGTACCCTTTAAAACAATCCTAACACGTAGCATTTAAGGCATTTGAGGTACTGATGTTAACTCTTTAGGTGGTTAAGGGGTACTTTTTTGAAAGGGTACCACCCTGGTGACAGCTAGGGACCATACTTTGACCATATTTTTCTGACAGAGTATAGGTCCCTATCAAAGAGTTTGAGGTAATCCCAAAGAGTGAAATTGTAAAAGAAGCATCTGCTATGAGTATAAAGCAGTGTTCGAATTATGTCAAAGATTATGGGGGTCCCCTAGCTCAGCCGTTCCCAAACTTTTTCAGCGTGTGGCCCCCCTTGTGTATGGTGCATTCATTCGCGGCCCCCCAAAAGAAAATTTGTGACAAAAAACCTCAACATTTTAATAAAAAAACATTAAATTATACAAAAAAAGCAGTGCTTTTGGTTAGTAGCCTTATTTTTTTAGGTTTAATTACACAGAATTCATGATAAATTAATGTATTTCATAAAATGTCATAAAACTGAGGCCCCCCTGGCACCATCTCGCGGCCCCCAGTTTGAAAACCACTGCCCTAGCTAACCCGCCCAGACATTTTTTGTTGGTCCTGGATCAACGTTTTAATCAAAGAAACCCCAAATTACCCTTAGATCAAACCCTAACCATTTTTACCCCTCAAATTAGTGTGAAATAGTTTGAGAAGAACATTTTAAATGCCCTAACCCAATCCTAAATCTAACAATCTGTCAATTCCTCCAGAAAACAGCGTGAGGCGCACTTGAGAGTTTATATTTTTTTCAGACATAAATCTTTTAGACTAATTTATTGTGAAATTGTGAAAAATAAGGGACAGTATCGCTTTGTGGCAGCACAGCACAAAGATTTTAAATTCATGTAGTATAAAAAACAGGGGACCCCCTAATTAATATGTTTGTGCTTTATAGAGGTCCAGGACCCCCCCAGCACTCCCTCAATTTTGAACACTGTTATAGGTATAAAAGTGACTGTAAGTACATTTAAATTATATATATAGTACTGTGCAAAAGTCTTAGGCCGCCACCACCAGACTTATTTTAGAAGTTTTAATGTCCATCCATATTTATTTTTCAATTTCATTAAGATACAAACAGAAAATAAAGGAAATAAAAATTTGTATCATCGGTGTTTAGTGTGACCTCTCTTGGCACTAAACACATCTTGAGCGTTTTTAAGCAGAATGAAGTAAAAAGATTTCTTTAAAATTAGAAATGAGGATTTAATTTTTTTAGGTTTAAAGGTGACATAGAATGATTGAACGGAGTATTTATCCTTGTTCTGTGATGTGACATGTAGACAAAAAATTTTTTGTTTGGGTCTGTAATGCCTTAGAAGCTTCCTAAAAACCTCTCTCAGATAGCTCTATTAGGGTGGGGGATTTTAAACAAGTGGTTTTGCACCTATTTGGCTCCCCCTACTGGCTTAACTTGCAATCTCATTACTGATTGGCTGACTTTGCAGCCACTCAAAAAATGTAGCCAATTATTTTAAAGTGGAGGGGCAGTTAGATGCCTGTGATGTCATAAGCATCAGTTTTTCAGATTGGGCCGTTTTCTGGCTGACATTTCTAAAAGAGGAATTTCTATGAGACTGAGATGTTTAGCATGTTTTGCACTTTTTGTATGTTTGTGAATGTGGGTAGACTACCATTATTCAACAAAGACAAGGTAAAAATGGTTTTTCATTCTCTGTCCCCTTTAAGAGATCATGCAGTTTCCTGCTATTGCTCAAGTGGAAGGGGGGTTTACCCTAAAAACTTGACACATCAGTTTACATCTTTATACAGTTTTTAATACTATATACAAATTTCCTGTTTTTTCTGAATGTATTCTATTAAAGAGACTGCGAAATAATTATATATGATCACTATAACTTTGCAAAAACAACAAATCTTATTCTGGCATGACTTTTGCACAGTACTTTATGTCCATTCCCTGGCAATTGAACCGATGCCTTTGGCAGTGCTAGTGCTGTGCTCTACAGAAATGGAAATTTGTCTTGTCACTCAAATATCATTACATTAATTAATTTGGGATAGATTTTTTACCCAACTTTGTGCAAAGTTGTACTTTTTATCAGTATGTGTGTTCCGATTTAAACCCATGACCTTTGCACTGCAAATGCACAGCTCTACCAGCTGAGCTACAGACATTACAATCTTGCCGTGATATTTGTATAATATTTAGAGAGTGTCCTTACTGTGGTCAATGTAGAAGGTCCTCCCATCAGCATGCACTCGCTCTTCCCACCCTGGCTGTAGATTCAAAGAAAGAAGAGGAGATTAAGATCTGAAGAAACCACCAGACGGGCACACATAAAAAAACATTAAAAACTATACATGAGGACGAGAGGAAAGAACATAGACATATGAAGATTCCTCAGTTCGGTGTGGTGGATGCTCCACAACAGGGTTCCACCAGGCATGCAGAAGATAGCAGGCCTGTCATTTTTTCATACAATCACTTTCACAAACATGTACTGCACCCCGTGCCCCTTTAAAATAGGAGACCCCATGACCCTCAAAGCCACGTTGATACCGACATCACAAGCAATTATCAGGCCAGCCAGGGATAGACATCCAACAGTTCATAAACCACAACATCAAGGAAAGCTTTATTCACGACCCACACAGGGGGATCTGGAAAAGAGACGACACCGTCGCTCACAACTGAGAGACCAAGCCATTGCTCAAGACAACTAAACTGGCATACAGTAGAATGAAGCACAGGACAAACTCTGTGCAGCAAGGGTGGCAATTGAAAGAAAAAGATGGAGACCAAATGATCAACGCAACCAGAAAAAAGATACGTGCAGAGGAAAATGCAGTATAGGGTCAATTCAGGTCAACTTTTGCCTTTAATTTTAAATGACAAAATGTTCCTGAATTCACCCAACAGGAAAGGAAATGAAATTGGATGACATTAATAGAGAAAAAAAAAAATTTAAGCCAAAACTGATCAATAAAACAACCTGTACATGTAAAGTGAGATTTTTTTCCTTATCAGGGATTACACTGAAATTTTCCCTGCCAAAACACCACCTGAAACTGTCTAGCAAGTATCAAAACGATGTTAAAAGTAAACGTTTGTAGTTAATTACAAAATTGTATTTGCAAAAATGCATGGTTTTATATTGATTTCTGTTCTCAGTTATTTTAAAATTCAAAAACAAAAGTTGTAATTCATTTCAAAGCTGGCTGGTTTAGGTCAAGGTTTGCAATTTTTTTAAAAGAATTTTCTAATCTTAGGGGCCGTGCACACCAAAGCTTTTATGCCCGCGGCCGACGTTTGTTTTCAATGGAAGTTCGGCGTTTTTTAAAAAAGCCAGAGGTTAGGTTTTTTTTCCACAATTAAAATCAGCACTTAGCGGTTCTTCCCCAACCCAGCGCTGAGCGCCGAGAGTTGAAAAAGATTCAACTTTGGGTGAAAAGCTCCGCTCGTCAATGTCCGTTCTCACACGGCCGTCCAATCCCAGTAAAGGAGGGGCGGGACATTACCACAGCAACCAACCGGCACAACGTACAATTACTGATTAACAACGCGGAAGTATCAGAGCTACCAAAGAGCTCAACTGAAGAAAGCTGCTGCTCTTCTGAAAAAACAGCTGGCATTTGGTGTCATCCAGGCGTTTTCAGACGCGTTTAAAAGCTTTGGTGTGCACACCCCCTAAGACCGCAAAAAAAGTGTGTGGTCACTGTTAAGTAGGGATTTCACGATTCGATACTCGATTTTTTTAATTTTTTTGAAAGCACAAAAAAATGCTATGCCATTTTAAACTACACTTTTTTTAGACCTTGAACCTGGAGATGCCCTGCCATGTTAGTCGTGCTGCCAGTACCGTCATGAACGTTAGATGAGATTGTAAGACCATACCCCAATACGTCATGTTTAAATGCTGTTTTCATAACTCTTAAGAAACTGAAATAAGTTGTTGTGAAACTTAAACAGATCTCAGTTCAGAAAAATGACCAGTCCTGGCACAGACGCCGCCCTGCTGTGCATGCACGCGTGCGTGCTTCGATTGAGTCCAGCTGAAAGCGGGAGGCGCGTGCTGTTTTTGTTTCCCATGTAAAGAGCAGCTCGCGTGGTGTCTCCTACATCTGTCATGCTATCTTTTAACTGGTTGTAGCTAGCTAAGTTAGAGGAGGTTGACTCGCAGCACTCAACACGTGTGTTTTTTTCAGCTTGTTAAGCAGGCCGGACGTGACACGGGGGTGTGGCAGCACTGACGATTCCATTTCTTTATTCAAAGTTCGAGGTTGTGACTTAATTTCGACCGATTTCGATTTAAAAAGACAATAACAAAGAAATAAAAAAGAGCAAGAGATGGAAAGACTGACAAAGAGAACCCCAAAAATATAGGAAAGTACAACGGAAAACGAGGGACAGCCACTCATGCCAGTAATGATAAGAGGAATGGAGAGGTCAAAGGTCAAACAGGCTGGTGGGCAGGCAGGTAAACACGCAGGCTGCGAGAGGACCGACCTCCTCTGGAAGATCCTGCAACAAGCCCAGATCACAGCATGTTTCCCCACGCCACCGAAAGACCAGAAAGAAATCACACACACACACACCAGCAGCTTAGACAGCACTACTGTAATGCTGTGTTAAAGGAGGTCATTGAAATCATAAATGACACGAATGTGAAAATATGGTGCTTTGAAAATACTGTCTGGAAACCAAAGAGAAAAAAATCAATATTCTTAAAAAAAAAACATTTGGAGCAAAAATAAATGAATCAGGAAATGAAGGTTAGTAGGGTTAATAAGTTTTAGAAATTTGCATACAGTCCAAATTTACATGCATGTGCACATTTATAATTTTGCATAAATATATGCAAAAAAGTGGATGAGCCCCATTCGCCGAGTGTGGCACTTGCACATTTCCCTATTGAAAACCTGAGAGGAGAAGGTGTGAACCGAACGGTGCTATTTAAAAGTCTCTCCTTTTTAATGGAGTTTCTTCACAATTTAATAATGCAAGACCCATATTGCATCATCAACCCAAATTTAAATAAAGAAACCAAAAGCAATAAACTAAACAATGCATAAACACAAAAAAGTGTTTTGTGTCACCAGTTGTCTTTTCAATAGTCAGACGTCCTATATTAGTGTGATATAGATGTTGATCACATTCAAAATTGTGCATCAATGTGCCTCAACACAAGGTCGTATATTAGATGAGGGTACTTAGCTGCTGAAAGAGCATGGATTTATGGGTAATATGGCTCCAGTGTTCCCTTTCATACTCACAGGAAGTGGGCCGAGGTCACCAGGGTCTAAAGATGCTTTTGTCCTCATGTGAACGGGATACTTTAAACGTGGATCTTCCTGAAAAGAGCGAGAGAGCAAAAGAGCGAGAGAGAGATAGAGAGAACGAGAGAGAGAGAGAGAGAGAGAGAGAGAGAGAGAGAGAGAGAGAGAGAGAGAGAGAGAGAGAGGTTGACTTACAAAAGCTCAGATTTTCCCAGAAGGCTTTATCAGTAAATTGCTTTCACTGACTACTGCCAAAAAGCAATGCTGCAACCAATAGTGAAAGAAAATGGGAACAATTGTGTTTCTTTTGCATCTCTGTAGGAAGATTACACTGTATATAAACATTCAAAACCATTTTTAAACGATAATTAGTAATAAGAGAGATTAGCATGCCTGACTCCCAACTTTGAACATCGCATCACCAGTCAGATAATAATAGGCCAAATTTTAAACATATTAAAAATAAACCCAAAGTAACATCATTGTTCTTTCTGTGTCAAATGTGTGTCTATGTTGGGGAAAAACGGCACTGGACACAAACTGCAGTACCTCAGTTAGAAGCCAGGTGGCGCAAGGGGTCTGAGTGTCCAAAATACATCACACAGGGCCTCTCTCCAGCTTAAAGGGGGTCATATTATGCTTTATCACATTTTCACTCGTATTTAGTGTGTAATGCTGCTGTTTGACCATAAAAAATGTCTGCAAAGTTACAAATGTTAAAGTCCACTCAAAAATAAGGGAACAAAGTCTGGTTGAGTTGCTTTAACTCTTTCCCCGCCAGCATTTTTCAAGTTTTTTTTTTTTTTACAAATGTTAAATTCCTCCAAGAAAATGCTCTTCTTTACAAAATAAAAACATACCACTGTAAAACAACTTTGCAGGTGCTGCAATAATGCAAAATATGTGAAAAATAATGTAATGTTTTTCACACAACACCCTGAAACTTTTTTAAAGGGACACTTCACCCATTTGCATTAAGCTTTGTATAGTAAGAATCTCAGTCATTTTTTGAATTGCCGCTGAGACAGGAGAAATTTTTTCAGATTTCAGTGTTGCACTTCCTTCTTCATAAATCATAATTTTGCATCATTGAATGCAGGAAGTCCAATATCTTTGTTGAAGGGGTGAGACTACAAACACCCCTTTTCTCTGTCAAATAGGCACCAAACATTACATTTCGACTACAAATATGACACTTTCAATAAAGATTAATGTTTTTACGGGTGAAATGCTCCTTTAAAGGGCATTATAGGACCCCTTTAATGTGTGTGCGGATCTGGATGCAGCAGTATTTCTTGAAACCCCTATCACTTATAACACATCATAAATGTATGCATGAATACAATAAATATACATTATTTCTTTGGACAAGCTGTGATCCAAGAGTGCTTGCTTAAATAGGCAACAAAACATCCTCTAATCGCTTTTTTATCTGTATTTCATTACCCATAGGATTAAATTTTTTTCACACTGACACAGCATAGCGCAGCAAAAACATGCAGGTGGATACTGGCTGAATGGTGCAAAAAAAAGACCGGTTAAGCTACAGGTCAGACACTACATGCTGACAGGTGAAAAGAGTGCCAACAAGCCACTTGCACTGTAATAAACGTAAGATATAAATAGATAACACACTCAAATCCCACTGTGTAGAAACTATAGCTTCATCAGCAATTTAGGCTGCAGTTTTGTTCCAAAAACTAATGAGACGCAATGCATCCGGCAACTCCGAGACGCATGGGAAACTCGCAATTGATTCGGTTGGTGCTGGCACAACGGTTGTGAGCGTTTGTCTTACCCAAGTGGTGATTCTGTTGTTGTGGTCAATGAAGAATGGACGTCCATTGGGAGCTATTCTCATTTCCCAGCCGGGGGGTAGGAAGCTGTGGTTTGGTTTGTGCTGGGATTTGGGTGAGCTGTAGGGTGAAGGCTGCGGGGACTGGGGGTTCGAAAATGTGTCCTTTACGGCTCGCCGTACCGGGACGTTATTGGCTCCCTGAATTGGGAAACAAAATCATAGTGTTTAATGCACTGCTAGCTGTGACTTATTCATGGTAGCATTGAGCAGTCATGACTTTCATAAAGTCAAATCCTTCCGCTGGAAAAAATAGCCCCTGGCTGATTGTGAACAGCAATATGGATGTTAAAAGTGGTGGTGCTGAAGTCATAGCTGTGTTTTATCATTAATAAATCACAGCTAATGTCCAATCAGAATTAAAGGATTAGTCCATTTTCTAAAAAAATTCCTGATAATTTACTCATCACAACGTTATCCAAAATGTTGATGTCTTTCTTTGTTCAGTCGAGAAGAAATTATGTTTTTTGAGGAAAACATTCCAGGATTTTTCTCATTATAATGGACTTTAATGGACCCCAACACTTAACAGTTTTAATGCAGTTTAAAAATGCAGTTTCAAGGAACTCTAAACGATCCCAAACGAGGCATAAGGGTCTTATCTAGCGAAACCATTGTCATTTTTGGCATGAAAAATATGCACTTAAACCACAACCACGGCTGACACCGCCGTCAGTGTATGAATGTGTGAGTGAATGGGTGAATGTGAGGCAACATCTACAGCGCTTTGGATGGCCATAGGTCTGTTAAAAGCGCTATATAAATGCAGTCCATTTACCATTTACCATTTACAACTTCTCATCTTCCTTAGGTCCTGTGACGCGCCAGCATGACCTCACGTAATATGTCATCATGTCAAGAGGTCACGGATGATGTATGCGAAACTACGCCCCAGTGTTTACAAGTGTGGAGAAAGAGGACCGTTTCGACGTTGTTGTATGTCGAATTATATTAATTAATGTCTTTGTTTCAGTTTATTGATTAAAATGGACCCCAAATGTGTGTTTCATATATGTAACATGTGACTTTCTACGTCATTACGCAATTACGTGAGGTCGCGCTGGTGTGTCACAGGACCGGAGGAAGAGGAGAAGTTGTGGTTTAAAAGTGCATATTTTAAGTTAAGTGTTGGGGTCCATTAAAGTCCATTAAAATGAGAAAAATCCTTGAATGTTTTCCTCAAAAAACATAATTTCTTCTCGGCTGAACAAAAAAGGCATCAACATTTTGAATGACATGGTGGTGAGTACATTTTCTGTTTTTGTTTTTTTAAAGAAAATTCTCTAATCCTTTAAAGGTGCAGTGTGTAATTTTTAAAAGGATCTCTTGACAGAAATGCAAAATAATATCCAAAACTATATAATCAGGGGTGTATAAAGACCTTTTTATAATGAACCGTTATATTTTTATTACCTTGGAATAAAACGTTTTTATCTACATAAACCAAGGGTCCCCTTACGTGGAAGTCTCCATTCTGTATCACCATGTTTCTACAGAAGCCCTTAACGGACAAACTCTTTTTACTAAGTTGTCTCCGTCAATGAAATTTTTTTTTGGTGGTGGCTACCGTAGCTTCTCTATGCGTTTCAAAAGCAAGGGAAGAGCAGTGGACTGAGCCATTGGTTGCAATTATCAACCTCACCTCTAGATGCCACTAAAATTTACACACTGCACCTTTAAGGACTGGAATGAACCATTTTATAAATAACTATAAAAAACACAAAGAAAAAAACTTTTTCAGGACCATTGTATGCTTAATTTAAATTAGAATAATTAAGATTTGTATAAAAAAAACAATGTGACACATGAAAATGATTTAGAAAATATGAAATGTTTTAATAATGAGAAGGCAGCTTTCTCATATTAAATTTTTTATAAGCACACATAACCCAGAGAGGACCTCCATTTATACTCCCTGGCTCTCTATTGAGTTTCCAACAAACGTTTCCCTTTCCAAATTTTAATTAAAGTTCTCATGACCCAATGCGACCCTGATCATTTATATATGTAACAGGAATTTTGCCATTCTTGCTCTCTGTAAATGCTTTAAAGCACAGTAGGAATGTGTATTTGATATTCTTTGATATTCAATAACTTTTAACTTCAAATAGGGAAAATTCAACACATGCTGCATGATTATTGCATGCATGATTATTAATAACTGCTTATGCACTGCAAAAAATGATTTTCAAGAAAAAAAATCTTAGTATTTTTGTCTTGTTTTCAGTAAAAATATCAAAAAAAAATCTTAAATTAAGATGCTTTTTCTTGATGAGCAAAACAACCCCTAATTTTTAAACCAAAAATATCAAATTTCAGTGATTTTGTGCATGAAACAAGCAAAAAATCTGAATTTTTCTTGAATTTAGTGTTTAAGAAAAACTTTCTACATTTTTTGCTTACCCCATTGGCAGATTTTTTTTGCTTGTTTTATGCACAATATCACTTAAATTTGATATTTTTGGTCTAAAACTAGACTTATTTCTTGGGTCGTTTTGCTCATCAAGAAAAAGCATCTTAATTTAAGAATTTTTTTATATTTTTACTGAAAACAAGACAAAAATACTAAGAATTTTTTTTCTTGAAAATCATTTTTGCAGTGTGTAGTTAAATTTTTCTGGTTACTTCTTACTTTGAAAGCAAAACAAAGAAAGATCTAAACAAGAAACGTTTCCACATTTTCACAATCATACCACGGAACGCACATTTTGATAAAATGTATAGCCTCAAATGCATTGCAAATCACTTAGGATAAAAGCGCCTGTCAAGTGCATGAACGCAAGGAGATCTGACATCGCTCACTCAATACTGGTGTCTAAAATAACACGATCTTTGGCATAGAAAGTAACATGTGGGATTTTAGCAACACAATAATAGGCCGCTCTTTGCCTTGTTGCTAGCATGTTTTCACATGGAAATGTTTGGGATAATTACAGGAGGCATAATTGCTTTGAGAGCAAACACAGGACACTTATTCCCCAGCATCTGCAGTTTAGCAACAGCTATTGTTTATACCATTAGCAAAGTCATTCTTCTCAGTGGAAGCCATTAGCTTTGACTGAATTCCAATAACACTGATAAGGTTTATTTTCTTTCCTTTTTCCAACCAATATTGCAATTTCAACACTCTATGGACTAAAACTGTGGTGTAAAGGCACACAGAATGAATTTCTACTGTTTGCAATGTTTGTAAAAAAAACTAAACTGAACAATAAGAGCAATGCATATGTATTACACTGTTATAAAGGTGTAGCCATAACAATTGAACATTATATATATATATATATATATATATGCCAAGCATGACTGGAAAAAATATTGGTTCCACATGATTGAATTAAGTTTCCTTAAAAAGAAATAAACAAAAACCTTGTTAGATCTACATAATTATTTTGGACACCGCCAGCGTTGCCAGCCAAAGTTTAAAAAGTTTAATTCCAGAAAATGTTCTTCTTTAAATATATAAACATACATTCATTTGTTCTCTTTTTATCACCTCTCAAATATTGGTAGGTTTCTCAAAAAAATTTACATTTTTGAACAAAAAGCTGAGATAATTGCATGTTTGTAAAGGACTTTTGTTCGAGATCATATGATGATCAAAACATACACAGAGTTTAACTGCTTTTGTGATCAGTGGACACTTCAGTGTTTTATAAGTTGGGTAAGAGCGCCACCTAGTTGATAATAACGGAAATATTGATTGTCGTAAAAACTCGTCATTGGCAGAGAAGCATTTTCTTTTAGTTGACAAGATAACTCGTCAATGGCGTGGAAAGAGTTAAAATAAAATTAACGTTAATTTATGTTATTTTTTAAGGCGCTTTTCCATTGCATAGTACCCCACGGTTTGATTTGGGTCAGTCGGGTCAGCTCACCTCACTTTGGCTTGGTTAGCTTTTCCATCGAGTTTAATATCACTTTGGAGTGGGAGGGATTACAGGCGTGTCGTTATATTTGCGCTGCCTACTGCTGTGACATCTTACAAGTGAGAGCGTTGTTGTACATTCCCATACATGCATTTATTTCTCAGTTCACCAAATTAAAATTGACCACCAGAAATAGATGTTTGCACATCACTTTTATCACTTCCTCTGTCTCACATGACATTTTTTGTACAAACACCCGTGGCGTCAGTCGACGGCGCTCTGCTGAGCCTCATTTAAGTTGCATATATGCAGACGTGCGCGTCGCAAATGTGCCGCCACAAACTGCAAGATTCTCAACCAATGGATGTTTTTCATCGTTAAAAGGGAGTTTTGGAACTTATTGCAGAGCACAGATGACAACAGGTTTACTCGAGACAGAGCAAGCTAGCATGAAGGTAAAGCTGATCTTTTACATTATAGCGATGACGCTGGTAGTGACAAATTTGTCAGACCAATCAGTGATCGACAGTGTTTTTGCATCACGTTTTGGTATCAGCTCGGGTCGCTTGGAATCCCACCCAAGGTGGTACTAAAAAAAGTATATGGTACTACGTACTGTACCCAATGGAAAAGCCCCCAAAAGTAAGCTGACCCGACCCAAACCGTTGGGTACTATGCAATGGAAAAGTGCCATTAATTCAATCATGTCTAACCAGTGTTCACAAGTTTATTTTTCAGTGTGATAAAAACATTTCTAAACCTTTTCCGTGAAAAAATACGATTTTAGAGACAAAAATATATTTTTACGATACGATTTCATTGCAAATGGGGGAAATAGTTTTCTGTGGTTATTGATGGCAGGCCAAAAATTGTCATGTTGATAGAGCTTATCATTTAATTAACCTAGATTTACTGACATATTTATGAACACTTATAGGGGCGGTTTCTCGGACAGGGATTAGACTAGTCCTAGACTTAAACACTTTTAAGAGCTCTCCAAACTGAAAATAACTTGCACTGACATATCTTAAAATACATCAGTGCCCTTTGTTTTACCTCAAAATGCACACAGGTAATGTTTTTAGTAAGGCATGTTTGTTAAAACTAGTTATATTTCCTAATTAAACTAAGGCCTAGTCCTGGATTAAGCTAATCCTGGTCCGGGAAACCGCCCCTTAAAGACACAACAAAATAAGTAGGTGTAGGGTCAGGAATGGATTAAGAGTAACAGAACAGAGGGAAACTATGAAGTCACGGCTGTCTGAGAGGTTAAGGCATCTGCCAATGGTGAGACTTTGGCACGCGATCATGGTACGCAAACCGACAGCTGCTTTTATACAAGTTTTCAGTAGCATTATCTGATACAAATTAAGACACAGAGTATATTAAAATTTGATCCACACAACAGCTGCTAATCGCAATTTAACTTTGTGTGGCAAGAATCACACAACGAACTAGACTTGTGAAATATCAAGAGGAAAGGCCAAAAGCCTAAGATACTTGAAAGATTTTCATTAGACGGTTTCATTAGATATATATACACTGTACATACATGGTATATATATATATAAAAAAATAATACTTGCACAGAACCATTTTGCCTTTATTTGGTGGAGAGAGGGTTACGGGATCGCAAAAGACCTTGAGCCAGGAACTAAACTCGGGTCGGCGAAAGTTCGTCTGCACCCTATGTCGGAGCGCTGCCCACTACACCGTCGGCTTTCACTCTGATGAGAACCATTTGACCCAAAAAGTTGGAACAGACTTTTTTAGGTCATTGCCGAGTCAGTTCGTTTTGTCACGAATCGCTTCATAAACCAAAAAACAAAAGAATTGCTGGCAGTCATAGGAAAAAAGATGAATGACTGCCGCACTATAAAACAGTAACTGGGGAGACTTTCTTCTCTTTTTACTGTGAATCGAAGTGAATTAAATTACCATGAATCGAAAGGACTGTGGCAGACGGGACAGGAAATGATCTCTTGACTGGTTTTTATATTTAAACTGATCTATGCATAATACAACGAATGGGACTGATCGTTTCCATCAACTGTTAGGCTTACACTAAAGGAACTCAAGGCAGTGTGGATAGGAAATAATTTTGTTTTTATCCTTCCCATAGACACCTAGTCTGCAATGTAAAAATAAATGATGGTTATAATGTTCAGAATAAATATTAATGTTCAGCCAGAAGATGAATGCCCTGCCAAACTAACCTTGAATTAAACCATAAATCTTACAGTACCATGTTTTCATGTGTTTATATAAATCTCCCATTATGAATACTGTAGTTATTTCTCACGATTTCTTGAAGTTTTTGTGCTAACACATGCTCTGTAAAGCAACAGAGCTTTCTTTGAAGCACACACAATGGCAAAGTAAAGGAAAGAGTGATAGACTGGAGGGATGGGGTAATTGTCTCACCTCTATCGGGGAAGAAAGCGTGACGGTGGGGGAACTGAGACTACGGGGTCTGCGCACTTGGGGTTCACTTAGATGGCCGCTGGAGGAGGAAGGGGTGGAAGAGGGGGGCGTGGCCGCTGTAGCGCCATCCACTGCTGCAGCGCCACCCACTGCTGCAGCTGAGGTACTGGCTCCATCTTCTGTGAGCTGTCAGAGAGAGAGAGGATTTAAAGGGGTCCTAAATGGAGGGCAAGGTCTGAAATATATCATAGGCCAACACTTGCAAGGCACCAAGTAAGAGTAAATTTATAGTACTGTCAGGTTGGTCAGTAATTTATTAGGAACTGCAACAATAAAAGGTTAGTAGGAACATTGTCTCCCTTATTACTGTATAAATGGGTATGCATTTTAAAAATAAGAATCTTAAAGGCATAAACTTTATACATTTACATGTGTGTCAAAAAGCATTCATGCATTCATCAATGTGATTATACCACGGTTCTGTTGAATGCTGTATTCTGATTGGTTGAGAAATGTGTCACGGGTATGCATAATTTTTTTAATAACCGCACACCTAACCTTTTAAATGTCTTAAAAATAGGCACCAGTAGCAATGTTTGTGGTAACCATGGTATAACAGGAATAATTTACTCCGGTCCTTTGAATTATTTGAAAAGAATGCAGGTGTTACCACCTTGGGTGTGCATTGTTTTTTTATAATTCAATAGCCTGTCGTTAATTATTCATTACTTAAAACATATTAAAATAATCAATAACTTTTTAATCTGATAGATGTCATTTCATCACACTAAAAGATACTGAATATTCAAGAAAGTTAAAAAGCATTTCTTTTAAGCTCAGCTGAATGGATCTTCAAACTGTTGTGCTTTTCAGAATCGGAGAAAATATAAAGTACAAAAAATAGAGGGTTTACGGAGTACAAGGATGAGAAGGATAAGTTAAGATTGATAGGGAGCAGAAAAGCAATAAATAAATAAGGGGAACACATACTCACAAACACAAAAAACAGAAATGACGAACAGATGAGCCAACAAAAGAAACATAACATTGATTCATTGGGAAAAACAATAAGTCAAAACAAAAGGAAAATTGGAAAGCTGGACAGATAGTAAAGAGAAAACAATATATGCCTGAATAAATCTCAGTTAGCTTCAGTTAGGTTACGCCAGCGAGCTTTACCTGCAGTATGGGTCGTGTCCAGGTGGTGCTGCGGTTGTTATGGTTAACGTAGTAAGTTCGTCCTTTGGGATCCTTGCGTTCTTCCCAGCCTGGAGGAAGGCCCGGCGTAGTCAAGGTGTAGTTAGCCGATGGAGACTGAATAAAGATAAAAGCAAAGATTAGTTTTTTGAGAGATCAGTTTTGAAATCTGACACACTCTTGTAGCTCTGGTTAACTGATATAACCAATTTTTTACAAACACGCTCAACACAAATACACACTTAGTAACACATTTGCAAACAACATACTGCACATACAACAAATAAATGTCTTTTATTACTGATATAGTTTTTAAATCTATCTGATATATGCTTGGGCAACTTTTACGTGAAGGGCAATTGCAATCCAAACCCTTTAGTTTTACATTTATACACAAATTAGAGAACTAGCATTAAAAGGAAAAATATTTAGGAAAGTGGAGTGCTTCCTTTATAAAGTGCGCCTAAATAAAAGTTGAAAATTAAATAAAAGTTAATTATATTATGTATTAATAAATATTTGATATACAATTAATTTAACTTAAAATAATTATTGGTTAATTATAAACATATGGAGCCCCATAAAAGTTATACACTAGTCGACATTTGAAGTGGATCAAAAAAGTTCATCATAAGACGAGACGGGTGCGGTTTAAAATTTAAAGACAATTTTGTAATATTTTACTTGAAGGGGTGTGCATAATACTGACATGACACCTTCATAATCATGACATGATGCGTGGGAGATTTTATGCACGTTTATGACAATACCAATACATCATAACTTGTCATAAACATGACACAGCATAATAATTATCAAACTTAAGAAACTACATAGTTTTATGGGTTAAAATTACATTAAATTGTTATTTAAATGTCATAAAGTGTTGATACTCGGTCAAATAGTTTTATAACAGCATCAATAATATTTTTCTTGACCTCAACTACAGTGGTAAAAATTTGACTTAAAATGTCAATAAGTGTTAATATTATGTTAAATAATTGTAAATACCTTAACAAAATCCAACATACACGTCAAAAGATTATACTTAACTTTATGTAAGGGCACAATACATAAAAAAGTGACAGCTAACACAACTTTGAAACAACTTTTGAAACAAAACATTTAATTAAATGATTGCATTTAATGTTATTAACTGTTTTTGCATGGCTTAACCCATTATTGTACTGTTTTCATTTAATTTTAGGTAAATCGGTCACCAAATGCAATAAAATCAAGTTGTATCAATTTTAATTATTATTATTATTATTGGATGATGGAGGAAACTTAAAAATAAACCATTATGATCTGAAGAATGTCATTACGCTGTAATAAAACTATTTGACAGTCATTAACACTTTATGACATTTTAATGACAAATTACATTTAAACCACTGTAGTTGAGGTCAAGAAAAATAATAATAATGCTGTTATAAAACTATTTGACAGTCATTAACACTTAATAACATTTTAAATGACAAATTAAATTTGTATCACTGGTAAAAAGTGGTCAGTTATGTTGTCTTGGTAATGTCAAGTTGTCATGAGAAGTTATGATGTATTGGTTAATGTCAAGTTATCATAACAAAGACATCTCAAACAATGTCATCTTTGCATTAAAAATGACATAATTGAACAAATGACACTTAATGACAGTTGTCATAAACGTGCATGAAATCTCCTTTACTGTATGTTTATGACACGCAGACCTGCCAACCTTGGAAATTTTTTTTGAGTACAGTAGCATCGGCCGAAAGGACAGAACACGGGTTTTTTACATATAATTTAACACATGCACGCGCACATGCACGCACACACACCTCTTGGTAACTTTCAAGGTAACATGCTGCACATTGCACTTTTTTCCCCATCCTGCCATAATCTTCTTTAAAAATAATTATAAATGTGAATAAAATCATGTTTAACTAAATTTGCCTTACATGGTGATTAATAACATTATTAATGTTAAATACTGTATTCTCCAAAGTTTAGCATGTCTGCACAAACACTGTTAAAAGTGATTGTTAAATAGTGGGAGATGGTTAACCCACAAATGACATTCTGTTATCATTTACTCAACCTCATATTGTGTCTAACCTTCATGATTTCTTTCTTGAGTGAAACACACACAAAAAAAATTAGAAAATTTTTTTGTTTTTCCCTGACTAGCAAAAAATAAAATGGAGTGGGGACCAGACACTGAATTTATCAACACTCTTTAAAATAACTTATGTATCACACAATAAAGAAACTCATAAATGTTTGGATGGTCTGTTCTGTTATGTAAACTGTGACTGAATTACATGTTTTTAGTTAACTATACCTTTAAGACAGTATTTTAGAGTTAACACTGCTTTAAATTCAACCATAACTGTGACAGTAGTGCTGTTAACTGTATGTCTGTCTGTAATTTATTGTAGCTTTGTTTACAGTGCAGTACAGTACGGCATAGGCACTTATCACGTGGGCGCTCGAGACACGAGATATTCTCCATTTATAAAACTTTATTTGATGTGGTTTGTATATGACGTTTTATTTTATTGACAATTATCAAGAGCGCGTTATTTCAGAACGCATTTAATCCGCTTCACTCGGATGTCAGGTGGATTCCCTTCACTGAGAGTGAACTTTCCGTTTTTGACTAAAACTGGATGCTCTCACCATGGTAAAATCATTGTACTTTTTCGTAAGCGCTCAATTATAAATGATGCTCATTTACAAATCAGAAGTAATGTTAGCGCATGTTGCGGTCAAGTGCACGGAGCCCGCGCGACCGTCGACTTCAAAGGATTAAGCTAATGCATTATTTCATTATTTGCACATCCACCCTGACCAGTTTACCTTAGCGGGTCAGACGTCTTGACTCACCGTTGAAAAAGATGGTCAGAAACTGCGGGTGGAGGAAGGAGATCACGCTGGATTTTGTGATTCCATCGATAGCAGACTCTTGTTACTGATTGGCCATATGACTTGTCAATCATCCCCACTTTCTATGTGGTGGATGAGCCCAGTGCTATGATTGGACATATTTTTCTTTTTTCTGTTGCTTCTTTTGAGTACTTCGCGCGGCAAAGGGCGTCATCAGGTTTTTGCGTAGTTTAGAGTGACAATTCGTACCACCGTACTTTGAAGTCAAAATGAGTACCTGCTACGCAAAATGCGTACAGGTTGGCAGGTCTGGACACGTGTCATGTCATGAATATGAAGGTGTCATGTCAGTCTTACGCACACCGACAATTTTTATGAAAGGTTTTGATCCACTTCAAATGTTGACTAGTGTACTAAATATCGTGGACACGAATTTGCTACCACGGATTATTTATACATAAGCACATTTTACTAACTTGTCCCTCATTTCGGTAAATAATGCTGATGTTTTATCTTTAAGTAAACAAATTTCTTGTTTTACGGAAATCAGAACAAAAAAACTGGGAAAATGTGCTCACATATAAAAAAATCATTGAAACAAATTGGTTATTGTCATACTCCATATACTGTAAATATTTTTAAAAATTAACGATGAAAAATGAACATAAAAGCTCAAACATAACATTTGAAAATAGAGAATTTGAAACAATAAAAGGAAAACCAAAAACACAAGAGAGCACAAATGTACAACATGTGGACATTACCATAGCGTCCTCAACGCCTGTGACTGTTTGAGCTCGTGTTCGTCGAGGCTGCGAGTTCTGCTGGACAATAACAGCTGTTTTTAGATGGGGTGGACGATTGCCCACTTAGGGCCAGTGGGAGAGGGGTAAAATGAGGGCAAATGGAAGGATAGGGTCAGCCAGAGAGTGTGATTTGGGAAGTGATTTTAGAGTGAGTTTGGATAGTTCAAGTTGATTTTGACATTTGATGGTAATTTTGTGAGAGGTGCCCAGTAAGAGTCTTATGGTGTGAGATACAGCAACCAAAAACAAAACATTGTACTATAACATGGAGAAGTGAATTGAGTTTATATGAAATCACTGTTTGATGATTAGAAGTGAGAACTCAAGATTTTAGAAAAGACTGAATGTATAACAATCAAAGGTGCTCATGAAATATCATGTGTGACCCTGGACCACAAAATATGGTAGCATGGGTATATTTGTAACTACCAATATATTGTATATGTCAAAATTGACATTTTGTTTCATTCAAAAATAATTTAGGTAAAGTATTAAGTAAAGTAGTAAATTTCCTACTGTAAATATATAAGAAATGTATTTATCATTAGTAATGCGTGTTGCTAAGGACTTCATTTGGACAACTTTAAAGGCAATTTTCTCAATATTTGGATTTTTCCCACTTGCAGATTCCAGATTTTCAAATAGATGTCTCTGCCAAATACGGTCCTAGCCCAAACATCAATGGAAAGCTTATGTATTCAGCTTTCATGTGGTGTATAAATCTCAATTTAAAAAAAAATACCCTTATGACTGGTTTTGTGGTCCAGGATAACATTTTTGCCCAAAAACATATGATAACTTGCAATAAAATGATTAATACAGTGTCAACATTAACTCTTTCCCTGCCATTGACGAGATATCTTGTCAATTAAGAGAAAACATTTGCATAAAAAACGTGTTCCTTTTTTTTTTTTTAAGAAAAATACCCAAAAAAACTGCATTCATCCTTCACAGAAGTGATCCACATGGCTCCAATGGGTTAACTCTTTCCCCGCCATTGACGAGATATCTCGTCAATTAAGAGAAAACGCTTCCACGCCAATGACGAGATTTTCCGTCTTTCCGCAATACCGCTATTATCCACCAGGTGGCGCCCTTCCGCAACTTTTTAAAACCGGAAATATTGCCCTATGGCAAGCTGCTGCATGTCCGTGTCTGTTTTAAAGATCGCTCTGAATGGGATCTCTATGAAAAGTCCGTCACAAAAATGGAATTATCTCTACTTTTTGCTCAAAATATGGTGTTTTTGCAAAAACCTACCCATATTCAAAAGCTGATTGCAAAAGAACCACTAAAGGTAGGATGAAACGGTTTTTTTTTCATTTGGTATATTGTATGTTTATTTATTTAAAGAAAAACATTTTCTGGAAGGCATTAAACTTTGGTGAAAATAAGGAAAAATCTGGCGCTGGCTGGCAACTTTTTTTAAAAACGCTGGCGGTGAAAGAGTTAATAAAGGTCTTCTGCTGGTAATTGATGCGATATTGTAAATAAAAATCCATATTTCAGCCTTTATAAACTGTAATAACTTGCTTCTGGTAATGGCACCATCTTGGACTTTAGTGTAGTGGACTAGGGTTTTAGTGTAGTGAGCCCTGGATTGCCTTGGGTATGTTGCGCAGTGACTCTAGTGAATCGCTTGAGTCCAAGATGCTACCGGAAGCTAGTTATTATAGTTTATAAAGTTTAAAATAAGGATAGTTTTCTTACAATATCGCATTAATTACCCGCAAAAGACCTTTATTAACCCCTTAGAGCCGTGTGGATTACTTTTGTGAAGGAGGGATGCACTTTTTGGGCTCCAAAGTCAGAAGCTGTTCCCTGATCCGTTGTTTTCTCCCATTATAATCTTTGAAAAGCAAGGACATTTACTAAAATAACTCCAAATGTGGTTTTCTGAAAGATGATGGACATATGTATCTCGAATTGCTTTAGACCGGGTTCATTACGGGGTAATTTTGATATTTGTCTGGAGTAATCCTTTTATGTATTTGATTTTATGGATTTATGCGATATGTGTATTGCGATATGCATATGTGTGAAATCCCGCTTCTTGCGATACATCTTGCTGGCCTACTATACAAGTAATTCATACATATTTAGAGTCAGATGAATGCCAGTGTTGGTTTATTTTATATTACATAATTGTAAGAGCGCTTCTGTGCTTAAGCAATGAAAAATGCAGCGAGGGATTCATAACAGCTGATCCTAATTTTCTTGGATGATATTACAACCACAGTGACACATTCACAACAGTTTAAAGCGTCTACAAAGTGGCTTCAATCTGCATGGTAAAAACATTTTGAAGCAATTCAGAATGACTCACATTCGCCCACTGACTCGTCTACTACAATCACAGTGAGGAAATGACATCCGGAGGAAAACCTAGTGGAGTTTGCATTTCAAATGGTGCAAAAGTCAATTCTCTATCACAATCAAACAGACGCATTTATACGGCTGTAATGAAAGACATACCCTTGTATCTAACAAGCTGATCATATTAGCTATCAACTCACGCATTAACCGTACACTTGTGTGAAATGTCAGCCTCCTCACACAGAGAAGCAGGAATGTGGGGGAACGGCACCTCCCACCCATGCTAATATCAGACAGATTTGCTGTGATTTTAGCGAAATCCCTTAACTTAAGAATGCTTGTGACAATCTATCTCTGAGTGTGTAGTAATTTCATCGGTTATGAGATATGCAAGAGCCAATGGTGTTTTAACATCAAATGACATCATGCATGACATCACAATGGGCATCTTCAATCAGCAAGTGTGACTATGGCTATATTTTCAATATTTTACTATGTTCTTACCTTAACTTAAACTTAATTTATCAATGCATGCACTTTTAATCTTTGTACAGCGCCTCATGAATGTGTTAGCATTTAGCCTAGCCACATTCATTCCTATGGCTCCAAACCGGGATGAATTTAGAAGCCACCAAACACTTCCATGTTTTCCCTATTTTAAGTTACATGAGTAGTTACACGAGTAAGTATGGTGGTACAAAATAAAACTTTTGTTTGGAGCCATAGGAATGAATGGGGCTAGGTTAAATGCTAACACATTCACGAAACGCTGTACAAGGATTAATAAAAGATGCACGCATTGATAAAAGATAGGTGTGTATTAATTCATCTAAGTTGAGGAAAGAACATAGTAAAATATTGAAAAATGGTGGTGTTTTCCTTTAAGTGAAGTAAAATAAAGTGCAAACACGGCAGATGTGTTCGATATCATTTAGCGCGACGCTAATGGTCTAATCAGATTCAATGGATTATGCTAAGCTATGCTAAAAGTGGTAGCGCCAAACCCAGAGATCGGCTGAATGGATTCCAAAACGGTAAAAATCAAATGTTTAACTCTAGGGGAGGTGGAAAATGAACAACTAAGCCATTCAGGCCTTAAAAGAAGTAAACCCACTTCTGATTTATATCAGATCTGCTTTATTCCTTAAAAAAGGTTTAATAACTGATCTCAATCCAGAGTGTAAGGTTACTGGATTTATCATCTGCAAACTGCCAGACCTTATCCCAGCATGCACTGGGATACAGGCCATGATAAAACAACGAAATTGACACCAAAACACTGGCAAGGCCTAACCAGGACTTAAAACAGTCTTATCCTGCAAAGTAGCAGATGGGGCCATCAGGGTATTTCTCCTGGAGGAACTGAATTTGCTAAAAACATATAAAAGTTCCAAAGCATCAAGGCATCACGCCATTTAAATGAAGCATATACGAAGTTTTCCTGTGTGATAACAAAGACTTCTTCCAGAAGACATCCAATGTCTGTCCCCTATTCCTGGTTCTGCACATTCATGCAAACAGGAGCAGTTCACAGGGTGACATCATCTACATGGGTAATTTCATTTTGCCATATGTTTCTTATCTGCTGTAAAACAGCATTTGGTGAAGCATTTAAAAAGACTCTCTTACGACCTGTGACAGATGTTTTTGAGCTGCAGCCATGGATCTTAAAGCGTGTAATGACATTATTGCAGACAAGCAAATTTTAACAAGCTGTCTTTTAAAAAAAACATTGCATTCTCGCTGAGCAACAACGTAACCATGTACAAGTCCAATCTTTTACAGAACGTAGCTCTTCGACACTGCCAGATAAACCATGAACCACACCAGCTCCCAATAAATCACAATGAAACAACACCACTAGCTTCAGTAAATCAATTCCAGGATCTTATTAGCACATCATATGTCAGACTCACCAGCACAATAACAAAACCTTTTATTTGATATACTCAAACACAAAGGCAATTTTTCTATTCTACAAATATAGCAAGGAATGTAGAGACAGGACATTATTGGTGCAAGAATGAAAATGGGATCATGAAAGGATTCAAACCTGCATCTTCTACAAGTATAACAAAGCTTAACATATCACGTAATGAGTCACTTACTCTGTATACTTCAGTGGTTGTTAAACACAACATACAACACTGCAACCTATCTTACTTCTGCTATATGACTATAAAACATGTGGAGCATGACGTGATTTCATCCGTATCAGAATGGATTCGGATGGATGGAGGGGTTACAAAAATATAAAGGAGGGACATTCCACTTTTTTTGAAAATATGCTAATTTTCCAGTTCCCCTAGAGTTAAACATTTGATTTTTACCGTTTTGGAATCCATTCAACTGATCTCAGGGTCTGGCGGTACCACTTTTAGCATAGCTTAGCATAATCCATTGAATCTGATTAGACCATTAGCATCATGCTAAAAATAACCAAAGAGTTTCAATATTTCTCCTATTTAAAATTAGACTTTTCAGGAGTTACATTGTGTACTAAGATCAAAATGAAAAGTTGCGTTTTTCTAGACCTTCATGGCTAGGACTATACTATCATTCTGGCGTATAATCAAGGACTTGGCTGCCGTACCATGGCTGCAGCAGGTGCAATGATATTACGCAACGCCAAAAAATAGTCCCCTTGGTTACTTTTAATACCAGGGGACTATTTTCGGTACATGATGAAACTATAGAAGAGTCAAGTTTTAAATAGGAAAATATTAAAACTCTTTGAGCGCGATGCTAACGGTCTAATCGGATTCAATGGATTATGCTAAGCTATGCTAAAAGTGGTACCGCAAGACCTGGCGATCAGTTGAATGGATTCCAAAACGGTAAAAATCAAATGTTTAACTCTAGAGGAGCTGGAAAATGAACAAAAAAAAAAAAAAATGGAATGTCCCTTTTAATGATGTGATAGTCGTTTCAAGGTATCAGCGTGTTGATTAAAGATTACAAAGACACTTTTAAATGGATAACATGCATAGACAGTTCACAATAAGATTAGTACATTTGTAAAGTTGATTTTATAAAGTGATTCCCAAGAACCCTCCACCACATTCTTAAAGGGATAGTTCGGCCAAAAATAATATTAAACCCATGATTTACTCACCCCCAAACTGTCCGAGTTGCATATGTCCATCGTTTTTCAGACAAACATCCGCGCGGTGTTGTTGTAGAAATATCCATATTTAAAACTTTATTAACGAAAATAAATACCTTCCGGTAGCGCCGCCATCTTAGTCGCGTCCGCATTCAGGATGAGAGCTTACGCAGCCTACGGGGGCTACTCTGCTGCTGCTCTGTGCCCCCGCCCTCCGAATTTGTCATACGTCACTAAGAAAAGTGCGTACACTACGCTAATACTCTCTCCTGAATACAGAGGAGTCTAAGATGGCGGCGCTACCGGAAGGTAGTTATTTACATTAATAAAGTTTTAAATATGGATATTTCTACAACAACACCTCGCGGATTACCCTCAGAAGACCTTTGTTTATCATCCTGGAGCCGTTTGGATTTAATTTGTGAAGGATGGACGCACTTTTTTTGGACTTGAAGGTCGTGGACCCCGTAACATTACATTTAATCAACTGAAAGATCTAAAACATTTTCTAAAATATCCAAAAATGTGCTTGTCTGAAAAACGATGGACATATGCAACCAGCTTGGGGGTGAGTAAATCATGGGTTTAATATCATTTTTGGCCGAACTATCCCTTTAAAAAAGATCAAAATTATAAGAAACCAACAACAGAAAAACTTGGAAATCTTAAGAACGTTTAGGGTTTTGATTTGAACCGCAGGAGCGATAAACGTACAGTACTGAGAGACAGAGACAGAAATGAGCACATGCAGAGTAAAGGAGGTGCGAGGAGGAAGAGGAGAGGAGCAGGAGTACCGTTGGTGTTGGAGGTTGAGCTGGATCACTGACTCCATCGGTCATGCTCGACGAGCGAAGACGTGAGGAGAGATGACCCTGCTGTGAGAGAAAGAGATAAAAAAGCCTGAGATGTTGCTTTAAATAAATAAAGACATAAATGTTTCTCAGTGGCCATTTTCTTTCTGAATTCAGCAAACGCACATGAGAATGAAATGTAACTTTCACAAACTCAAACCACCAAGTATGTGATTTCAAATCAAAATAAATCGGGTATTACAAATAATTACATTATTTACTGTATAGTCATTTCAATTATTACCTTTTGCTTTTTACTGTACTCATGATGTATTGGTGTCTATGCCTGTCTATTCACTTATTTTTACTCACTGTGTATTTAGTCATGCAAGAGCAGTTTCCAACACGGCATCTGCTTTTCCGTGCAAATAATACTACAGTAAAACCTTCTGACACATGCTGTCTAATGTGACTTGCGAGTTCAGCATGGTTGTTATAAAGAAATGTTTGATGGACATGGGCGGAGAGGAAAAATTTCCACGTTTGCTTTCCGTCTTTCCATAATGTCAGCTTCTCTATGTAGTTTGGCAGTGTCCTGATCACAACCCCTTTCTTCAGGGTTAGCAAAATAAATCTTAATGCACTGGAAAGCACCAAATAAACTGCTTTTGTGAGGAAACAGTCTGCTACTTAATGAACTGACAGGGAAACTTTAACATGCTTAATGATAAATCCTTTGGGAGAGAAAAAAAATAGCCATTTTATACGGGAAGACGATATGGCGACATGCAGGATTAAATTTACGCCGCTCTCTGTTTATTTCTATTACCCACAAACGAGTGTCATAGAGGGAGTCAGGGCCATTAGATAAAGAATAAAAAATTATTATACTGCATCACTATTACAACACATGTAGATGTGCAAGATATCGATTACACCGTCTGAACAAACAGATCTACTTGCAAAATAAAACTTGCAAAATAACACAGTCAATCCTAAAGATCAGATTGTACAAATGCATGATGTGCGGTGAGACCAAAGCCGCAGTAAGGAAGATGTTTTTCCCAAGTGAAGTTGAAAGGGAGTTTGTGTGTTGCCTCCACAATGACTCACCGAATGATTCAGAATGACCGCGGTGTACGTGTGGATATGGGTCAGAGTCTTTCAGTATTAGTTTGACACTTGCAAAAACAAAACTTTCCTGACCAAGACAAGATTCACACAATTAATGTCAATGTGGCTTTCATTAAAACACTTACAGGAAAACCATACTGCTACTGGACGACTAGAATCATTGGAAAGCACCTGCTTATTTGTTATAGACGTGTAAAAATGTGAAGAAAAAAAACAATGTGTGAATGTCATTGCATTAAGCTATATCTGCATGATGCACAGGCTATTAACCAGTTGGTCTCATGGTTTTTTATAGTGGGTGTATAAAGACACGCAGTTGGGTGATTCTCATGAAATCCAGACTTAGAAGCCCTTAAAGCCATTTTTTTTGCACATATAAGATTAGGGTCTGAACTTACTATAACCATTATTTTTAGAGGATTTAAAAATATTTCCTATAGAATTATTTAAAATTTTTAGATTATCATTATCAAAAATGTTCATTACCGCAACATGATATTACATTAAATATATGCATTTACAAACGGTAATGAGAACTAAAAAGTTGTCTAGGTACTATGACAAACATAACTTCAACTTTTATCTTGAAAAAAAAAATAAGAACTGCTCACCTGGTAGCCATCTTGAGTGTCACAGGCAATTATGTCCCTTACAACAAATTTTTTTTTTGAAATGTTAATTCCTTGAGGGCTTAAACAATGACTGAAAATTGTTGCGGAGGATGAGAAAATTTTTCTTGGACACATTTATATTCCTTATTATTGTCTCTACATTTACCAATGATCACCAAATACCACATGTTTTTTTACTGTAAATGTTTATAGTATAACATGCACTGAAGCTTTTTATTTTTTAGATTTTATAATTATAAATATTTCCATGTCAAAGAACCCAAATCCAGTCATGGACATGTTGCGGTAATGAACATTTTCCCCTTAAATTTGGGGAAAAAAACAACAACATTGGTTTGTTTGATGTCAATTGAAATCATGTGCAAAATAGTACATGAAGAGATGTTTGTAACTGTATGCTTCTTATTTTGATACTCTTACTTTGCATTAACTTTTTATCAAAATGTTTCATGACACCTCACATGTCTAATTTCGCAAGAATAACCCAGTTGTCCCAGCACAGTAACCACATGTGTAGTTCATCAAATCAACTACTGTATAAACATGTTTAAGTATGACACCAAAAGAATGCTTTTCTGTCATTTCTGTTAACAATCTATCATTTTATCATTTTAAACTTCGTTTTAGGAAAATGTTTAGGTTAAAAATTGTGCTCGTGCTTTTATTTTAAAATAAAGGCCACTTGGTGTGATATTTTGTTTAATCATGCAATAACATTCATACATTTTTAATCTTCAAATGCTGTTTGGGGCCCATGAAAAATCCATATTTGTCATTCAATATTGTAATTTATCTGTGTCTTACCACAGCAGAGCTGGGTCCAGGGATCTCTCCGTTCGTGTCTGGAGTGAGAGATAATCTAAGGCTGATCTCATCGGAGAATTCTGGAGCGCTGGAGAGGGGCATGGCCAGTGAAGGAGGACCGGACAGAGAGTGATTCAGTCCTTCGCTCAGTAAAGCAGGATCCTCTTCTGATATGGGTTCCCATGACTGAAAGAGGCAAGAATAATAAGTGCAACAAAAATCAGCAATTTTTTATTTCACAATTTAACATTGTTGCATAAATACATACAAGTAAAGACAGCAGAAGCATATGTTAAAAAAAATATGAAAATATATAGAATACGTGTTATACTTTTTTTTATGATTTGTGCAAATATTTTAGGCCACAGCCGGGATTTGTTGTTTTATCAAAGTTTTAATGACCATCGATATTTATTAAGATACAAACAGAAAACTAAGGAAATGTGTACACAAAATGTCTGATAAATAATTACATATGATCATTATACCACTGCAAAAAAAAAAAAAACTTTAACTTGTACACTACATGTAACTGTAAAAATACTGTAAAAAGTGTTTATAGTTTTTTTTGTAAACAAAATATTGATTTAAGATTAGTAGAAAAAACAAACAATTGCAGCATCTGCCAAATGTTTATCATTTAGATCCCTTATGAAGCTATTTCACTAAAAGGTTTTTAAATTATTGCTCGGTTTTAAAGTTGAGCGATATCCACTAAATTGGCAGTTCACGATTGTTTTCGTTAAACCATCACGATGGACGATGAGCTGTTTTAATTTTTCGTTATTATGTTACTATTATTCATTATTTTACTTTATTACTTCCACTTAAGAAGAGTTCTGCACTTTTTATTTTAATATATCTCTTTATATAAATACTATTTTGTACTTAAAGCTATAATTTTGTTATTTTCTCAACCCAACTAATGACTCATCTGCACTTTCCAATAGGTTGCACGTAAGGGGAAAAAGTATAGCTTTCTTCCACTTGAGAAGAGTTGTGCACTTTTAAAGGGACAATAAGTAGGATTTACCCTCATCTAGGGGTGAAATTGTATTTTGCATTCAAACGAATAGTGCTCTCTAGCGCCTCCCTTTTCCAAATGCGTGTTGCAACTACGGTAGCCGTTATGTAATCACTGATCTCCGTGTTCGTTTCAGCTTGTATATGTGTTCTGAATGAAAACGCGTTGTGGAAACGCGTTGGTAGTAGGGATGCTTAACGATTAATCGTGATTAATCGTTAGCAGAATAAAAGTTTTTGTTTACATCATATATGTGTGTGAACTGTGTATAATAACTTTGTATAAATAAATGTACACACATGCATGTATATGTTTTAGAAATGTTTACATGTGTATATAAATTTGTATATTTATGTATAATTTATATTGTATATAAATATAAATACTTAATATATAATTTTTTTTTCTTAAAATTATACATGAACGTGTTCATATTTATATATATACATATTTATTATACACAGTTTACACACATATGTGATGTAAACAAAAACTTTTATTCTGCTAACGATTAATCGCGATTAATTGTTTAGCATCCCTAGTTGGTAAGCTAGTGCTTTTTGTCCCTTTCTGCTATTATAGTTTATTAATACGACGGAACGACATGGAAGCCTCCTTGGACTTACCCGTTCAATGTAAGTAAAGAGAAGAAATTCTAAGCTTACAAAGAAAATCACTGGCAGAGGTCATTTGACACCAACAAGGACATTAAGAAATAGATTTTTGATTAATAAAACACTTAAAACCCTACTTACTGTCCCTTTAAACACTTTTATAAGTCTCTCTTTACATAATTTTTTTCTATTTAAAAGCTGTTTTTTTTACTAAGCCAACTAATGACTCCTTTGCACTTTCCAATAGGTTGCACATAAATATCGTTGCATATGTGCCACCAGTACTCCATCAGCTATCGTCCATTGGCACAACCCTACTCGGTATTACACAAATGAATATTGAGAAGATGCGGTATATTAACATACAAATGGGATAATTTAGGGTAAAAATTCAGTTAAGCTGTATTGACTTTAGTTATGCTAAATAAACGTAATAAATATTAAAGGCGCTCTAAGCGAATCTGTGTGACTTCACTTCTTGTCGACGTTCGAAGTGTTGTCAAACAAAACGGAGCATAGCTAACACCTCCCTTTCATGCTTTATTGGCTGGAACGCGTTTGTTATGTTTCGTGGTGGTAGGTTTGACCACTTTGTTTTTGTTGCAGTTTGCGGAGCCTGGGCTGTCTACAGAGACCGCGTTTTTTTTACAGTGTGTTCAGGGGACAGGCAGCTAGCCGATAGTGAGGAGATGTTTACTGTATGAAACAAATTTTTTTTTTTCGCTACAGCACCTTTAATAATAAATATCCCGTTTCTTTGCAATACTAAATAAAAACATTTTTAAAATGACTTTTTTAAGTAATTCACATGAGTAAACTAATGAGCACCAATCATACTCAAACTTAAAATCACTATATAAAACTCATGAATATGATTATATAATCCCTGTAAATGACTTCAGTTTCACTAAATGAACGGTTTATGTTAGGCACTTAATGCAAATAGCTTCATAAAGCAATTTCAATAAAGCTTTCAGCCCATGTCCGGGTTTTAAATACTAACGTCGTCTATGTCTCTGATGTCCAGCTGCTCATTTTCCAGGTCTTCGCTGATGTGCCGTCGCGAGCGGAAAACTCTGTGGGCTTCCTGGTTAATCTGCCGCAAGTTATTATCATTTTCCGTCTCCGAGACCACATCCCTAAAGCACAGACGGGGAGAAAGAATTTGTTCCACACTGCAGTCTGAGTCTGGTACGGACACGGCCGTCCAAAGATCTCGATAAACTTAATACAACTCTTCACATGCAACTGGACCTCCAAGCTCTGACACGTTGCTCTTTTTTGTTATAATTGAGATGACATACACACTACTGGGTCTCTTCCACTGCGTGGTGCGGTTGTTGTGGTTGACGTAGTAGGTGCGACCCAGGTTATCCACCTTTTCTTCCCAACCGGGAGGCATCGGAGGCAGAAGGTGCTGTGGTCTTTGTGATCCCGGATCGGTGGAATCTGTCACCTCCCAGGCCTGAGATAAACACACAGATATTAGAGGACAGAAAATGATCTAGTCACCAAAACATATACCACACTATCTCACCAACATAAAACTTTGACACCAGGTCATGGAGAAGTTTAGGAATATTAATTACAATAAATTACATGTATTAATTTGGCAGACGCCTTCATCCAAAGTTGCCACAGTATGTGTGTTTCCTGGGATCAAACCCACAACCTTTTATTTGATTATTTAATTGCTGTACTCTAAAATAATCACGACATTTTGAAAATAAAGTCATAAAGGCGTCACACAGGGAGATGAGTATATGCTATAAATCTCACTGTCCACCAGCACAGAGAGAAAAACTATTAATAATCATACTGAATTTAAAACTCAAGAGAACAAAGAACAGGAAGAGGAGAGCCGAAGAAGGAAATGCCAGACGGTCATCCGTTCAAATCAAATGCCATCTACTTTAAAGCAAAAATGTTAAAAAGTCTTTGGGGACGAGAGAATAAAAAAGCCCTTTCAGAATGAAAAGACCGTCTATGAATCACTGAAGTATAAGAGCGGAAAACAAAAACAGAGACGAAACATTTGAGTAATTCCAGACATTTTCAGTAAAAAAAAATTACATATCATTTCTCAGAGAATGTTTATTACCAATATACTAAATCATCCGTTTATTACGGTGGCCCTGAAGTGCAAACCATAACAACAAATTACTAAACAACAACAACAAATTAAAAAACACCACAACAAATTAAAAAACACTGCAACAAATTAAAAAACACCACAACAAATTAAAAAACACTGCAACAAATTAAAAAACAACAACAAATTAAAAAACAAATACAACATAAAAAACACAACAGCAAGTTAAAAAAACACTACAGCAAATTAAAAAACACAACTACAAATTAAAAAACACTACAACAAAATAAAAAACCATAACAAAATAAAAAACACAACAGCAAGTTAAAAAACACTACAACAAAATAAAAAACAACTACAAAATCAAAAACACTACAACAAATTAAAAAACACTACAACAAAATAAAAAACCATAACAAAATAAAAAACACAACAGCAAGTAAAAAAAACACTACAACAAAATAAAAAACACAACTACAAATTAAAAAACACAACAACAAATTAAAAACACAACTACAAATAAAAAACACAACTACATTAACCTACTGAAAGAGGCAGGTAACAGTGGTACCTAATTTGTAGTTGTGTTTTTTTATTTGTTGTAGTGTTTTTTATTTTGTTGTAGTGTTTTTTAATTTGTTGTAGTGTTTTTTTAACTTGCTGTTGAGTTTTTTTAACTTGCTGTTGTGTTTTTTATTTTGTTATGGTTTTTTATTTTGTTGTAGTGTTTTTTAATTTGTTGTAGTGTTTTTTTAACTTGTTGTTGTGTTTTTTATTTTGTTATGGTTTTTATTTTGTTGTAGTGTTTTTTAATTTGTAGTTGTGTTTTTAATTTGCTGTAGTGTTTTTTTTTATTTGTTGTTGTTTTTTAATTTGTTGTGGTGTTTTTTAATTTGTTGTGGTGGTTTTTAATTTGTTGTTGTTGTTTAGTAATTTGTTGTTGTGGTTTGCACTTCAGGGCCACCATAGTTTATATTTTCCTAAATATCCAGACATTAGAAAATATCAGTCTATACTCATGGTGTCTATGGATGTGACAAAATAGGAGTTCTTAGGAAGCAACATACTTTTAATTCTGTGAATTAAAATGCACAAACCAGAAGCAATAATACCCAACAAATGGAGAAGGGCCAGCTTTTCAAAAAACAAATAATATTTATTTTATTAACATTTTTGTGTGTGCATTTATGAGAAAGAAACAAAGTTATGGATGTGACATTCTCTGTTATAGGTGTGACAATTCTGAAACCTGTACTTATCCAACTATAGAAATTAATTTTAATTTTTTTGAATACCTAATGTGACACTGGACTTTAAAAAAAGCTATAATTTCCAGCTCCTTTAGAGTTAAACATTAGATTTTTACAGTTTTGGAATCCATTTAGCCGATCTCCGGGTCTGGCGGTACCACTTTTAGCATAGCTTAGCACAATCCATTGAATCTGATTAGACCATTAGCATCACGCCTAAAAAATAACCAAAGAGTTTTGATATTTTTCCTATTCAAAACTTGACTCTTCTTTAGTTACATGGTGTACTAAGACCAACAGACAATGTAAAGTTGCGATTTTCTAGGCCGATATGTCTAGAACTATACTCTCATTCTGGCGCAATAATCAAGGACTCTGCCGCCGTAACATGGCTGCGGCAGGCGCAATGATATTACACAGTGCCCCAAAATAGTCCCTATGCTATTGAAAGGAAACAAGGGGACTATTTTCGGGCACTGCGCAATATCATTGTCAAGTTTTAAATAGGAAAAATATCAAAACTCTTAAATCATTTTGAGCGCGATGCTAATTGTCTAATAAGATTCAATGGATTATGCTAAGCTATGCTAAAATTGATAGCGCCAGACACGAAGATCAGCCGAATGGATTCCAAAACTGTAAAAACCAAATGTTTCACTGAAGGGGAGCTGGAAAATAAGCCGATTTAAAAAAAAAAAAATGACCCTTTAAAGAGAGACCTTTTACAGAGGGTATGCATGTGACGTCACCTTCGGCGAAACTGACTGCGGTTACGCCCACTGAGTGGCAAAAGAGAGAGCGGCAGAATTTGTGTACAGTGTAAAATCAGTGGAAACACGGGAAAAACGCGTCTAAATGGAAAAAAGCTTTGGTGCGATAGACTGTACTAACAGATTAACAAGAATTCGGAGCTAACTGCCAAAAAAACACCGAAAAGAGAAGTAAATTTATCGTTCATGCCAACGTCCACAGGTGGGTTGACAAGTTGCTAGGGTCACTATCAAGCAGAGGTTTTATTTTCTACTTTGGTTGAAACTTTCCGCACATCTACATACAAAGGGATGCACATGCCTTAAGATAGAGAGAGAGAGAGAGAGAGAGAGAGAGACACTGGGCACCATATCCAGTATGTTTACTTAGTTAAAAGAACCACCAATCAGGGTTCAGCAATAGTAAAACTAACCCACCTCAGCCTCTTCCCTCATCTCAGTGGTCTCTTCCTCTTGACCTCCATTTTTTGGCAGGTAGGCCATCTTTAGCCTCAGGTAACCTTTCACCCGAGACTTATGACTGTGAGAGACATGCGAAATGCAAAGTATGTCATCACAGAGTACGAGTACAGTAAAAGATAATAGTGAAATATAATTGATTTACTATACCACATAAAAGTATTATTTAAAAGCATAGTTAAATATAGTAAAAGCACCATTACATTTTACTTTAAATTTGACAGCATAGCCTACGTGCACTGTATAAAGATCATTTGTTGGTGTTGATGTGGTAGGCGTACATTTTGTTCTAAAAAATAAATCTCCTGGAATGGGTTCAGCCTCAGAAGTGCTGTATCATATTAACAACAAGTACTGCAAAAGGGGTCACAGTAGAGCGTATAACAGCTAGCGTTTCTGTGCTAGCTTACCACTGACCTTCTTGGACGCAGCAGAAAGTCTTTAAACGTGTACGGGCGCTCCATCGCAGGGTCCTCCGTCTAAAACAGACAGAATGCGGAGAATAAACAAACATGAGATTTTTTGTTATATTTTCACATAATGATCTTTACATTATGTAGGATGATTTTATTGTAAAAAAACAGTAAATCACAAGGTTTTTACAGGCAGGGTGACATATAAAACAGTCTTGGTTTAGGTGGGGGGTGCAAGAGAAAGTGATCAAATCGGTCTTACATAACACTGTTCTCCTCTTACATCTTAACAGGCCTGGTTGGATACTCATGGCAAAGCATGACTTGTCATTAGTGGCAACATTCGGTGGAAATTGATGAAAATTGGCACCTCAGCTGGGGCCTGACACAAAGACTGTGCAAGGAAAGACTGGAAGCCCCGAAGGAAAAAGTTTTTTTCTTGTTAAGCGGGTCTGAATCAAACCAGAGGCAGAAACGTTCAACTTTGAAAGCGGAAAGTTTTGGGGAGCTCTTGATCGATAGACAAATGTCTTTTTGTACGATCCACATATAGAAAACACTTAAATATTAAGTGTATAAATAAAAGCAGGCAGAGAAAGAATGCGTGGTCAGGACTGCAACCGCGCAGGACCGAACGCTGGATATGTAGGCGGCCACAAGAAAAACAGACAGTCTGTGCGCGCCTTAATGTGCAATCCAGCTCTCACATAGCCACTGGAAATAGTTTAGACAAACATAAAAATTCTTCCATTTCAAATAATTTCCTATAAAAGACCACTTCAGGAAAACGTTCGCTTCCTCAGAAGCAAACTGGAACAAAATACCATATTGAAAACCAATGATCTTAAAGCTTTCAAGCTTGCCATGAATACATTCACAATTCATGGCCTTGAGTGTTTTAAAATACATAATTAAAATATTAAGGGCACAGGTTTCATTAAAATGTGTGAAGAGCTCAGATGCAAACCCTTCTAAGTGCGTCTGCCATGTTTTCTTGTAAATGAGCATATTTTTATCCGACTCTCAATGGATTTATTGCCAAAAAAGACAGTATTTCGATAAGGCCTGAGGATTAAGCGGATTTAAAGCAAGATTATTTGATGAACTTATAATACGTGCCGAGAGCATTCATTAAACATCATTATCTAAATTTTGACAAAGTTGAGCTCCTCATATATTAAGCCACCTTTCTATAACAGGACTAATGCACCATACACAACATCACAATATATAAACACTTTCAGTGTCATACATGCATTAATTATGCACATATACAATGCACATACAGTACAGACCGCAGCAGGAATGACGTACTTTTGTAACCCGGAAGTAAGCAAGACACTGGTTCTCTCGCAAAAAAGCCCATTCATTTTTCCATAGACTTTTGGATTATCGCAAAAAATAAGCTCTATGTTTACCAAAGGTTTTGACACACAAGTTAATCTTCACAGATAAACACAACTTTTATACATTTTGAAGTGTAAATGCATTTACTAGAAATATAAAAAGCCGAATTTTGACTTGCAATATGGTTGACATATTTCAACTATATTTTATAGTTATAACAACTCATCTCTAGTCAAGTTAAATAATAGTAAGTTTTATTAAAAAAAATGGACAGTATGGGAAAAATAAATATTTTTTGCGAGAGAACCAGGCTGTTTCTCAATATGCGTTCTTCAGCGATTTTGCGTCCTTGTGTCCTCGCTCTACGTCATCATTAACCGGCGAAGTTCAATTCCAATTCTCAAGAACGTAAGTACAGAGGACGAATGAAAATTCCCGGATGTGTTCTTGATATCGAGGATGCATCGAGTGCAGACTTGCGCGCTGAAATCTGGGGAGGTCAGGTGACCAACAGCAAGATCGCACACATCTCAATTCTCACAGGTGTGTTCTCGCAACCTTCTGAGTTCGTTCTTTGCGTTCTTGGATTTGAGAAACAGCCCCAGTGTCCTGCTAGTCTCAACCTCAGAAATCACGCCCACAGAATGTTGGCTAAAGTCATATATGGCTGAAATGCTTTTTGACCAAATATCATCTAGGACTAGACCTGAACATTATAAAAGACATTTTAAATTATGTATTTGTACTTAAATATTTATTTAGAAATAAAATTGGACCTGGAAGTGAGTGTTTTTTGTTTGTTTTAGCCATCCCAAAGGATGTGCGTTTACATTCCAAGTGATTCCGTTTCCACTCCGTACAGGGACATGTGGTACAATATTTGCAGACATCATCATTTGACCAATAACTCTCCCCGTCTTTCTGTACAGCATCCTAAAAATAGCAAATTAGACAACACAAGTACACATAATCTTACCGGTAAATGGGTGAGAGGTACATCCACCTGCCCAAGGAAGTCATCTCTGGTCTGTATTGAAAAATGAGAGAGAGAGAGAGAGAGAGAGAGAGAGAGAGAGAGAGAGAGAGAGAGAGAGAGAGAAAAAGAGAGAGAGACAGTTATAATAATGTATCAGAGTACCGATTTGACTGCATAAAAAAGTAGGCCTGCAAAATCATCCAAATAAACAGAAAATTTGATTAAGGTTTAATAAAAAAAATACAAATAATGGAGCCTTAGCTTGAAAACCACCATAATGAGAACAAATACACACCTGCGTCACCCAAGAAAAATAAATCAATTTGTTTGCGTGAGAGAGAGAAAGAGCGAGAGGGGAAATAAGGTTGACATTAATACCAAAACGTGTCAATTTAGAAGGGGAAACAAAACGACCAACCAGTGAAGAGCAACAGACGAGCTATACAGTAAGTGAGGATCAAAGGTCAAGGTCAGACAGATGTGTGTTAATGCATGACGCGCCAATCACAAGCCTCCAATTCCACTCAAAATCCACTCATCAAACCCCATAAGGAAAACTGTGAGATTGTCAGCTGTGATAGTCATGCGGTTGGGTCACACTAGACCTTTGAATTACCTGACCCAAGTTGAAAAGCCCATTCTTGGAACGATCGTGACCAATTTGAGCCTGTGTGTGGAATAAACTTATTAAAACAATAACGTCCAGTGCACAATCCCAGTATGGACGCACAATGTTTAGGGCACACGTAAAATGTGTGAAAGTGAAAAATGAGCATTCTGACATTCGATTAAACGTATAAAAACCCTTAAAGGGATAGTTCGGCCAAAAATGATATTAAACCCATGATTTACTCACCCCCAAGCTGTCCGAGTTGCATATGTCCATCGTTTTTCAGACAAACACATTTTCGGATATTTTAGAAAATGTTTTAGATCTTTCAGTTGATTAAATGTAATGTTACGGGGTCCACGACCTTCACGTCCAAAAAAAGTGCGTCCATTCTTTACTAATTAAATCCAAACGGCTCCAGGATGATAAACAAAGGTCTTCTGAGGGTAATCCGCGCTGTGTTGTTGTAGAAATATCCATATTTAAAACTTTATTAACGTAAATAACTACCGTCCGGTAGCGCCACCATCTTAGACTCCTCTGTATTCAGGAGAGAGTATTAGCGTAGTGTACGCACTTTTCTTAGTGACGTATGACAAATTCGGAGGGCGGGGGCACAGAGCAGCAGCAGAGTAGCCTCCGTAGGATGCGTAAGCTCTCATCCTGAATGCGGACGCGACTAAGATGGCGGTGCTACCGGAAGGTAGTTATTTTCGTTAATAAAGTTTTAAATATGGATATTTCTACAACAACACCGCGCGGATTACCCTCAGAAGACCTTTGTTTATCATCCTGGAGCCGTTTGGATTTAATTTGTGAAGGATGGACGCACTTTTTTTGGACTTGAAGGTTGTGGACCCCATAACATTACATTTAATCAACTGAAAGATCTAAAACATTTTCTAAAATATCCGAAAATGTGTTTGTCTGAAAAACGATGGACATATGCAACTCGGACAGCTTGGGGGTGAGTAAATCATGGGTTTAATATCATTTTTAGCCGAACTATCCCTTTAAGAATAAACTCACTAATGCATTTAACTTTAAAGATGAGTTAGAGTTTATTAATGTTTGTGAAAGATTATACAACATTACAATGAAGTGTGAATGCAATAAATCAGGGCATGGCTTTTAGGGAACTCAATGTACTGAATCTTTACAAAAACTTATTATATTTTACTTTCTCATTTAAATTTGTATTTTAGTAACACAAACAGGTCTACTGAAACCCAATTGGGGAAATGTTAACAGACAACCGAGAACTCAACAAGATCTCAAAACTGTTCAATCAATCCAAAAATACCCTTGCAAACTTTAGATACAGACCTTGATTAGTTGTTCAAGACCAACAACATAAAGCAAAATCTACAGAAATTAAGTAGAAATGTAGGTGAAATCTGTAGAAATTAAGGTAAGTCATACATATCAACTCAACATGCTACAAAAATCAATCGTTTTCTTTTGCCAACAAATTTTTAGGGAGCCTAAAATTCTTTTCATATCAGGAGACTTCCGACACTCAGTTAGTGACACCAGGAGCATAACTCGGTACTGGGCACAAGCTTCGGATAACAACACTCATTTATCGCCTAAAGGTTAAGTGTGAGTCACGGTTAGTGGTGGCAAGTGCATGGCAGGACCACAAATACATTCTCAAGCGTCTACTCATGACGGAAAAGCTGCTCAACATTTCTGAGCCGAAAAATGTTGCGAACACCAAACTTTAAACAAATAAACTGTAAATCACGGCAGCTTTATGAACTGGAAATTATGAAACCAATAAGATTCATCAAATTTTAGGGAGTTAAATGGAGGTTGCTTGGGCATTGCTATAAAGTTTCTAAGGTTTCAACGTATTAGTAAGTGTTGAGGGTTATTGTAATGGTAATGTTAACCATGACATTCTTGGTTGCTGTTCCTAGGTTATTCAAGTTGTTCCCTTGAAAACAAATGTATTATCCTAAGGTCGAAAGGAAAGGGTCTAATCACTTACAAAAGGAATAGCACATCTCTCCTTAGCAATCTCAATTTAAAGTACCGTTCATGATGCATCATGCGGCACAGATGATACAGGACAAGGAGTAAGGGATAGTGTAGAGCCGGTTGTTATCGCAAAAACAAACCCCGGCAGTGTGATTATTTCGGCTTATCTCGCGATAACAACCTGCTGCCTGTACATTATCCCACTTATTTACCTCAAGTAGGGTACGGAACATTAAATATTGATTTGAAATATTTTATTTGCTCATTTTTAACCAATGCAGACCTTCCGCGAGGAAAACCCGTTTACTTTAGGTTTTACTTCAGGTAAAAAATTATGTTATATATGTTATTAAAAGTAGTGATAGACCGATATATCGGCCAGCCGATATATCGTTTCGATATTTGCGAGGTTTATATGTATCGGCATTGGCTGATAGAAAATCGGCAGCCTGATCGGTCATCGGCTAAGACTGCTAAAACAAAAATCTGTATCTGCATCGGCACTGAAAAATCCATATCGGTCGATCCCTAATTAAAATGCATATTTATATCAGATTCTATTCTCTATTATATTAAATAGCAAATTTTAAGACTGGCCAATCAGAATCAAGCCTTCTAATGACCTTGTAATAATAAGAATTAAGGGCCGTTCACACTTTAAAGATAACCATAACTTTATTACTGTCCACACCACCGCATGATAACCATGTTAATTTGCTTGTGTGGCGCAGTACTCACACCTTCAATGGCATTAAATAATACTGTTGACATCCTTTAAAGGTGATGTGTGTAAATTTAAGCAGCAAGTAGTGGTGAGATTGCGAATTGCAACCAAAAGCTCACCCTTTAACTCTTTCCCTGCCATTGATAAGTTAACTTGCCAAATAAGGGAAAACGCTTCCCTGCCAATGACGAGTTTTTCCGGCAATCTGTATTTCCGCAATTATCCACCAGGTAGTGCTCTTACCCAACTCATAAAAACCCGAAAGCAATGCCTTAGGGCAAACAGTTCAAACTGTGTTTTAATGATAGCTCTGAATCTGATATCTATCAAAAGTCCTTCACAAAAACGCAAAATCGTAGCTTTTTATTTTTGCGTTGGCAATCTTTTTTTTTAATGGCGGGAAAGAGTTAATTTCAAAACGCATATGTTAGCCGCCACAGGACAAACACGTCATCGTCTGAGACAACATAGACATGAAACACGCTCAGTAGAGCAGTTTGTCCGTTAAGGGCTACTGTAGAAAAATGATGGTGATGTCCATGTAAGAGGACCCGGGGTATATGTTGATAAAAACGTCTCATTCTACGCTAATTAAAACAATACAGTTCATTATGTAAGGTCTTTATACACCACTGATAACATAGTTATATATTAATATTGCAATTCAAGTTACATAATGCACCTTTAATGAAACCCTTTGCAATTGTTTACATCACTGAACGTGTAAATATGCTGTTCTTGTTGGATTTACTAGTCAATGTAGTAGAATGAAAACATTACACAATAAATTTTACATTTTAGTAAAATGTTATGGACCTCTGCGCAGATTTTAAATATGCAAGCACTTTAAATTTGAATAGATTTGATTGGCTGTCAATAGTTTGTTTACACATTGGGCAAAAATCTTTCTGAAAATTATCCAATAATATCGTACCTTGTACCTTTATCATTATAGCTGTGGTATAAACTCTGCTATTATCTTAAGTTTAATGATTTTTAAAACTATTATCCTTATCGTTTATAATGTATAATGTGAACGGCCTTTTATAGTTTAAACAATAAAGAGTAATAGAAAGAAATAGAAGCTTAGAATGCTGTCCCTTATGTCTTGGCAAAGACAACTGTCATCTGGAAAACTACTTTCCTATATTTGTGCAATAAAAGTTAACCACAAAGTCATATAAATTATTAATCATATGTCCTTCAACTTCAAAGGGACTTTACAACCATTAAGATATTATGTCTTTATGACTCTGAAACGCCTCATTCTCACACAATGCCCTGAGTGATAAAAATAAATATTTGCTTAGTCATTGTCCATTAAAAAGAGATGAGTTAGCACACAACTTAAACCCGTTTAACAGGGTAAAAAGTTCAGAAAATAAAAACTGGGAAGTGATAAGCCAGAGGCCATGTTTCAATGTAAACACAAAGAAGAAATATCGTAAGTTAAATAAACCAACACATCAAAAAGAAGAGTCTGAAAAATGGGGCTCATTACTGGAATCTGGGTCATGTAGATACCTTCAGCAACTGCGAGGTCACGGTTTAGGGTTAAAACAACTAAGCCTGAAAAAATACTTGCGACAACACTTCCGCAACATGCAGAGACACTAAAATAAGATGGGAGCCAACACAAATTTAGCAACGGAATTACTGTCTGAACGTCAATTGACAAGCAATGCTTTAAGAGAAGAGTCTCTTGTAATTGTATTTATAGTCGTTCAAAATCTTCATGCCTATAGTATGAGCATGCGCAGGCTTTCTAAAGCTATAAATCTTGACATCTGGATAAAAACGCAGCCACTGCAGCATTAAATAAGATTTCCCCCGACATGGTTCCCATCACGCTCGCTGAAACCGAGACGGCAAACAGTCACATGAATTAACCTGAGAGCATTCACAAGTCTACCAAAAATCTATGCTGTGCGACAGATGTCATACACATCACAGGAATCGAATGCAGTAAATGACGGTTGAAATATAATATAGAAGAGGAGAACTGAACGTTTTACTGAACGTCTTATTAAGAGTATCAATTAGCTTTAACCTCTTAAAACCTGGATGTCCACATACGTGGACATCACATTTTTTAGTTGTTTGCACCATAATACTTAATTCTGTGTAATTTGAACCTGTTGTACACAAACGTGGACAATTACACTGCTTCATGTTCAAAGAAAAATATTTGGTTATTATATATATTGGTTCTTCCTAACCCCAAATAGCTGGAAGAAATCTGAAAAAATTAAGACAAACCAAAGCTCGGGTCTTAGGGGGTTAAGGTAAAATGCAAAGATGCAATCCTAATATTCTTTAGAGGTAATTTAGCATTTTAGTTCCTGTAGCACGCTTGGAAAAGCATTGGGCTAGCAACGTAATGTCAGGAGGTTGATCCCAGGGAACACATACTGATAAAATGTATAGATTGAATGCACTGTAAGTTGCGTTGGAGTCCCTAATGTAAATATAATGTCTGTACAAATGCGACTTCAAGTGAGCTGGGACACTGACTCATTTCCAGTAATGGCTTTTAAGCAGGTACAGCATACTGGAAATACATGGGTTTCTTTTACCAGACGTGGAAATTGGGAAGGTATTCGCATGACATTCCAGTTTACAGAATCAGAAAATTCTAGAATGTGAATGGCTCAGAAATTCCACTACCGCCGATGGCTGTGAAAGCCGAGCCCCCCTTCAAGATGCAGTTATGACGTTATGATAAAAGGGTTTATTTGCTTTTGACAAATTCCAAACATTTACAGTAGTAGGTCTGACATATACTCGTGCAAAGTCTTTAGGGAAAAGGCAACCTGTAATAAATTTGACCAATTACATCTGGCACAAATAAAAACATCAAGACGGATAAAGAATGCCTGATAGCTGCTGATTTTGAGTAATACCGAGATTTTGTTTACACACAAGTTACTAAGTTTTCTATGAGAAGTGTGGTTGTAACTATATATTAGACTTCAATCACCAGAGAACAGCTGCTGAACAGGACCCAGGCCAAAAGAGAAAGGCCGTTTTCAAAACCAACAACAACTAAAGATAGAACAGGCTCCCCTATAAGAGAGGGGGTGAAAAACAAGTAGAACACATCCCATGAATGAGATTACATCCGAGAATGCTGCTAGTTTCTATAGATTCCGGAATATTATACTGAATGTTTGCATGGTTGTTATTGGGAAATCATACTCAATGTGGTTAAGTCGTCTCTGGCCCCCTTTTCATGGAATTTTTACTTCCCAGAATGTGGATAAGTCATTCCCGAACCCACCTCCTCTTTTTTCCACCAAATCCCGCTAACTTTTCCTCATCTGTTTTTCCTATTTTCCAACCACTTGCAAAGTAATAACGTATACTTTGTGAGATCTTGTTTACAACCAGTAGGATAATTTGATATTAGTTACACTACAGATCCACCACGTATTATTGTAAGCCTCAAATTCTTTCACTAATAAAAACACAATACAGGTAGTCCAAAAAGACAGATAGCTTCATATTCATGGGAATGCTTTTCCTGCTGTAATTACCTGTGGACTGATGCAGGTAGGCACCTTTCCAAAGCTAATATCCCGGTTAGTAACGGGGCCGTTTTCTCCTCCCTGGCTGACATAGATCTTAAATCTGGGCTGTCGGGAGTTTTGTTCCTTCTTAATCTTGAATGTGCAGCCTTGAGCTCTATTCTGAACGATCTCACTCTCGGTTTCCATTTCCGAGATTGGGGCATGAAGGTCCGGCATAGAACCGAGGCGTGCAGGAACCCCTCTGGGTTGTAACGGTTGTGAAGTACTCCTCTCCAGTCGAATCTGAGGGTATCGCATCATACGGCAACCTTTTAATTCAGCCCCTTCAGCTTGAGACTTAGTGTTTGCGTGGTTTCCTTGATCCTGTTGAAGTTGGAAAACAAGTCTTTGGGTGCCAGGACCTCCGTCCGCGCTTTGCTGGACAGACCAGCGGCGGCATGGGCCGTTTTGACCATCCTTGCCGTATGGCATAATCCTTAACTGTTGGACATCTGAGCCATCTGCAGATCTTCTTTGAATACTGAAACCATTGATTGTAATCCCTTGGGGGTTTTCATTGTGTGCACCCATTCTGGCAAAACCATTTTGCCCATCACATGGCCGTACACAAAACACTCGTCTTTTAGGCTGGATGGCATCAGTGCCTGGTTGACTTTGTTCAACACTGTGGTAGGATGGGTTAACCGCTCTGTGGTAAGCTGGAGGTGGAGGTAAAAGCCAGTCATCTTCAGGTTCAGTGTAGGCTGGAGCTGGGTCCTGGGGATATCCTGGAGGAGGATCGAGGGATGATGCGTCTTCTTGCGGTCCAGATGAACGTTGGAGAGATATCTGCATGGAAGTGCTCCTGGTTGTCCGTGGTTCGGTATGACCCTGGAGCTGTGGGATAAACATGGAAGAACTTCGTTTCAGGGAGGCATCAGAAACGTCATCCGTTCCCGACTCTGGGTTCTCAGCATGTCCTCCATTTTGCGACTGTGTATGGAACATCATGGCTCCAGCGCCGTTGTAGCTTCTCCAGTTACTGGTAGCATTCACATCTCTGTTCTCTGCCGACCAATTCAGCTGCTCCAACTCGGGCGCAGTATTGCTGCGACCAGAGCCAAAATACAACCGCAACCGGTGAGACATTCTCCTGTCTGCCTTGATCTGTCTCTGTCCAGCTCCTGCTGGATCTGTCTCGCCCACTTATTCTTTCGCCTGATCCCCTTTTGCTCTCCCTCTCTCTCTTTTTCTTGCTCATCCACTCTCTTTCCTTTTTTCCTCTCTTTTCCTTACTCCCAGACAGAGGCTGTGTTTTGTTTCACAGCTACCAGTGAAGCGCTGCCAGACAGCTTAAAAGTTCAACCCACAAACTTCAGTGAGAGAGAGTGAGCGAGTAAATGCTAGAAAGAGGAGTGAGGTGGGGTAATAAAAAAGAAAAAAACGTAACCCATGTGTCAAACTGTTAGAGCTGCAGTCTGATAGCGACAGAAAGCAGAAATAGCCCAAGTGGCAAGCTGCATTCCAGACATGATTGGATAAGGACGCCTGGCGCTCTTCGCAAGCAAAGGTGAGGGTAGGGTGGCCACAGTCACATGATCCAGATGGTAACCACCCCCACCACCCGGTCAAAACCAAACTTTCTCAGCTGCTACTGATCTGTCAGAAGGCAGTAGACCGCCGGGGGTGGGATGAGAAAGAGACGGATCACAGCTGACTCAGGAAACGCACACTTCATAAGCTCGTAATTCTTTGTGCTCATCCCACACAATGTGAACACTGTGCCAAGCCAAGTTGGGACATGGTGTTAGCCATCTTTCAAAACTTTGATAAACAGCACCTTAAAGGTGGTACATATAAACTTATCGGAGCTAAAACGTAAAAGAAGATCTCAAGAAGTTTACTGTTAACATTACAAACTTAAAAGACAAGAAATCACAGCTGTTAAGAAAAATAGAAACACCACCATATTGTATGTTGAGGAATCTGTGAAGACATTCAAAATTTCCCATCAAGCCTCTTCAGGGCTGGCGTGGTTAAAATGTTCCATCTGCATTTAAAGTACTTATGAAATGTTTTAAACCACAAGCCCTTCAACACTACAACAATGACTCAGGATGAAGCCCAGGAGCCATTTCAAAAGAGCTGAGAAAATAAATCCACAATCATGACCACTCCCAAAACAAAATAAAACCATGTATGGTCATTTATCTTACTTTACACGGCTTTAAACACTGCCTAAACTGAAAATAAAATAAATACAAATTATTTTCCCTAAAAAGTCTAGTAACATGATCAATCGCTGGCAAACTTTGGACTTATTTACTGTATAAGAAAGCCAGATTCCTTCCAAAAGCTTTTGAGGGTAACACCTTAAGTTTTTTGTGCTGACATTTGCTTTTGCCAATCGAACACAATTCGGAAAATAGTCTTTCGATCAATAACCCCAAACTTCTTCTGCTGACAGGCGTGCAAATATTTTAATCGATTTGAGGCAGACTGATGACAGGCGTAGCAAGTTGCTAAGGCCAAGCGAGAAGACACCACATTATCTGTATGCACGCCTGGTATGAAATAAAAGGAGTGGACACAGAAAGAACTTTGTCTAGGGAGAAATAAAGGACAAAGGCAACTCACTTGCCCGGAGTGGGAAAGACTGCATGGATGAACAATCATGAATGTGTCTTGTGTTTAACACAGTAATCAAATATAGACTAACAACCATGTAACCATGTAACACAACATTATAAAGTTAATAATAATACTGAATAATGAATAAATGAATTACAACAACAAAATCAATCTGTAACTTCACTTGTAAAACTTCAGAAAATATTATGAGGTGCTTATAAGAAGTAACAGAATGAACAGAGATTCAACAAATGATTAGCCATACCCGACATAGCAACGGCAAACCAACATAACCAGTGTGGTCAGTCCTGCGTCTTATGGAATAAGTCAGCGAGAGTAATTTACACTGAATAAAAGCTCTTGATTGTGAATGTGTGAGTGCTCTGTATTGTTTTGGATGGCACCCATGCCCTGTAGTGGGTGACTTGGGCACAATGAATGGAGACATCATGGCGCTATCATTCGTTTATAGCTCAATTGGTAGAGCATTGCAGTATTCACATACTCATAAAAATGTAAAGATTGAATGCACTGTAAGTCGGTTTGAATAAACGCATATGACAAATGCATAAACGTAAGGGTAAATTTAAGTCAACAGGAATTTTAAGAATAAAAGGGGGCTTCCACAACACTATCTACACTACAGTACACTGAACCAATACGGACCTCATACGGTTGACTAAAACACAGCATTTATATTCACCATTTATACATTTATATATTAATGTCAACTTATTCAAAATGATCACATAACATGACATGAGCCTAATACCCCAAAAATCAAACACTTGGCTTAACAATGGTGAACGTGAATTTGTTTACGCACGCATAAGACTCAACAACTTTGTGTCTCCATGACAGTGGTTTAAAGAAGAAAACTGAATTGCAAAAGTTGCCATAAATTGTTGGCCCATTGATCGACTTAAGTATAAAAAAGCCATTATCCATTTACCACAGACCTCAGTCAGTTAGGTGCCGACTGGTGAAGACCAGGAAGTCTCGGCAGACAAAACAATATCTGAGGTGGAAATGTATTTTATGTCTGAAAAAAATATTGGCAAATATTGATTGTCTGATTTTGATTTAAAAAAACCTTGGAAATCCCGGAATCTATCCCTTTACGTGGATGCTTTACTTCAAGCACAGCCTCTAAAATTACTCCAATGGAGCGGGGTAAGCATGAACAATGCTCAGGAAAGTCACTTGCCAACATGGGCCAGTGCTACAATGTTACAGAAGTTTACAGAAGTTTTTTTTGCACGTGCCTTGCCAATTTAAATATTTACGCAAAGACGATGCAAAACATATTGCAAAAGGCCACTTAGCACTGTTTGAGAAGTTAACATTATATAGACAGTTTCAGCAGTAACAACATAAACACGCGGCTTTCGTGGTCAACACGTAACTTCCGGTAAACTCCGCTAAGAATAAATATCAACAAAGTCCTTTTAAAGTAGTTGATTTATATAACAAGCAAGAGTTCAGTTTAGCAACTAGTCAGACCATTAAAAAACCTGAAACCGGAAGTAAAGTTCGGACCCCACGCGTAATCGCGTCATTGTACGTGCGTCCGATGAAAGTGTCAAAATGTACGCATTCGAAGCAAGCACCCGGGGAGACACATCTGAAAGCCTCAGACAGCATTCAGGTTTCCTTGTGCTTGAATGAAAATATTTACACTAATTTATTTTAAAATGCCACGATAATACTCGTAAACATAAATTCCATGTCTGCAAAACCAATATTTTTAAGGAAATATTGATAACTAATCGACATAGGACTGAATCAAAACCATGTTTAAAAAAAAAGAATCAAATCGATCGCCAAATTGGTCACAATACCCAGCCCTATAACTTTTTTGCTATTATGTTTATGGATATTAAAATGTAACTATTACAGAATTAGTATCATTATAATCAGGTTGTTTTTAATAAACCGCAAGCTTTTTACCTATAGGTTAAAAAAAGCTGGAAACATCACTGGCATAAATCTGCTTGTCAATGCATTTCAAATGAAAAACAGAAATTGCAAGGAAAAGGGAGTCATAGAAAAACAAACCAAGAAACACAAAGAGAAAAGCAGAATTAAAATAGACAGAAAGCACATGTATGCGAGAGAGCGTGAAATTCATTAATTAAATCAGTGTCCGGTCATTGGTACGATCCATGCTCTCGCTCAGTCATATAAGGAAGACGCTCATGTTCTGTTGAGCTTTGCATTGAAACGCTGCCAAAATCCATCAGGGAGGGAAAACAGCAAGATATTCACTATGGGCCGCAACAATTCATGCACAAACAGACACGCACAACAAGATTAACTGCAATGCTCAAGGCTTGCTATCATCACTGGAATTAACTGACATCTGTCTACTATACACAGAGAAAAATTCACACAAGGGCTCAACATAAATGCCATTTATGACAGTCTGCATCCAGAATGTGATGCATGTTTAGGAGAAACTATATTTAAATAAGAAAAAAAAGTATGCGGAGCGGGACTTGATATTATACATCACCAACGGATAGGATAATGGGTTTTTATGTCAGAATAGTGATCTACACTCTCAGAAAAAGGTACAAAAGTTGTCAATGGGAAGGTACTTTTTAAAAAGGTCCTAATATGTATCATTTTGGTACAGATACTTATACATTTGGTACCAATGTGTGCTAATACTACACTCATCAGTTGAATGCATTTTAATTATGTAGTAAATTTACACGTAAAATCATTACATTTATAAAGCTGGATCTAATCATGTTTGTTGGATACAACTAAACTCTTTTTATGTTGACCTGCTGTGTGTATGCACTCTTTTGGTACAAAGCCATATTTTTGAAAAGTGTACCGCCCTAATGATTTGTACTTGGTCTCTGAGAGTATAATTATCGTTGACATTATCCTATAACCTGCATCACTGGAAAAGAAAAGCTGTTTCACTGAGTTATAACATTTTGTGTAACTTTTTATGTAACTTTACAAGACTTTACAGGTGCTGAAAAACAGTTTAGAGCAGGGGAACTCAATGACCCCCAAATATGATGAACCTTTTGTGAGGGACCCCCTACCTAAAATATATATCAATTTTTTGATTTTTATGAATAACAAATTTAATTGGCTATACTTAGAGTGGATGTATAAACCTGAAAAAAAAATATTTGCAACTCAAGTCTGTGCTCCTTTAGCTTAGTGGTTGAGCATTGCATTAGCAGAGCAAATGGTTGTGAGTTCGAACTAACAGAACACACATACTTATAAAATGTTATTTGACCGCTCACGCCGCGGTCAAAGTTCAAAATAGTTTAACTTTTGCGCTGCGCTCTGTGACGCTTAACCGCGCGGCCAATAGAAACGTGGCATCCAAACATGCAAATCAAAATGGACGAAAAGTTTATACTGTGTGTTTCAGAATTCCCGGAGCTTTATAATACAATTTTACAATCCTACAGAGACATCGGAAGGAAAGCCGTGTCATGGAAACACGTAGCAATTCAAGTTGGCATATCAGGCGTGTTTTAAGTCAGGTAGCTTGTTGTAGACAAGCAGCTTAAGGTTCAGGGGTGCAAACTCATCAGGGGTGAAAAAGGTGACAAGACACAAGCGCTCTTATATAAGCGGATACGCGGCTTGCACGCTCCTCTTAAACAGAAACAGGTATATAGCGTATATAGCACTGTTGTCAACGGCTTAAAATCACTTAATTTAAAACTGCTGTGCGTGAACAAATGTTAAGCTTTATGACCACGCGCACAGCAACGTGACGTGGGCGCGTAACCTCAAATGAGAAAATACTACGAGTTAAGTATGTGCACTCAATCTGCAGACTGCTTAAACTTCGGCAGCAAATGAGGTGGCTATAAATTGTAAAACATAACCCGCCAAACTGGCTAGTAATTTGACATCGTTACCACAATAGCTGGACATGATTTTCATAATTTCATTTACTGCTACCATGTCGCAGACCCCCCTCACCCCTCATTTTCAAAAACTCATCGGATCTAGACAAATCACAAGAATGACCTATTTTGTATCAAAAACGGCGAATTTCGCCGAAAGGTGACAAGTTTGCACCCCTGAAGGTTACGTGAAATGGAGACGGGAAACATCAGTCTCTGTATTACTCATCGACTATTTAACGCAAATATAAACACTGTAGTAATTTATTGAAAACCACACTTCTTTGGTCTGGCCATCACCGAAATCCTTTGGCTGCACTAAACCCAGCGGCGAGCGCAGCGCACACCGCGTCCTATGTGAAAGCCGCATTAGGCAGATTGTTACTAATATATTCTTTGTTGTAATCATATAAGTTGATTATTTGTAAAAATGAAGTAATTATTATTATTAATAATAATAATAATAATAATAACAATAACAACAACAATAATAATAATAATAATGTTACGTAACAGTGGAATTTTTGTTTTTACAATAACATCAATGTTGAGTTTGTGCTCTTATTTTGTATTTTTGTACTTTCCAATTACTGGTATGCTCAACCTTAAGCGGATTGTTACTTATATATTCATTGTTGTAATTGATTGTTTGTAAAAATAAAGTAATTAATAATAATAATAATAATAATTATAATAATAATAAAAGGTTACCTTACAGTGGAATTTTTGTTTTTACAATTATATTCGCAAAAAATATCTTTCATTACCTTTTACTCAAAAACATAGCTCCAAAATGTTCTGGACTGTAAAATAATCCAATTACCTTTTCTTCAGTCATTTCTCTAACTAATCTACCAATTCACCAAGAACATTAGTGTGAAGTATTAGATCGCCTATGATGTTTCTAATGAGAATGTGCTTCAATAAAAACTAGAACACCAGAAAACCCATTTCATTCCAAAACCTACACTGTCTCCGAAATCACCCACTTCCTATATAGTAGGCCAAAACAGTATGTGAGGCGAGTACTATGTCTGAATTTATAGTACCCTATTTGAAAAACAGTAAGAAAAAAGTACCCAGATGACCTACAACTTCGGCTTAGTTTTTAAGACACTTTACTAGGCACCAAATTCAATGAACAAATACCTAGAAACTGAGTGACTCCTTAAATGATTTGGGTACCAAGAGATGCATTCCTCGTGATTTAATTGAACTTGTCATACATCTCCCACAAGCACTTAGTTTTTTAACTATATAACAGTAAATACTTACTATATAATTCAGTACGTACTGTCGCAGTACACAATTTTGGACATAGCGCTAGTGAGCTCCCCACCCTGACAGCTTTAAGACATCAAGCTATTTTTGTAAGGATTCAACCCAGTACAAATTGGACCACCAGAGAGCACACAAGCTCTGTTCCAAAATCTAATGAGCTGCCTACAAAAAAACCACACTCCCTCAATATGCAAAATCTATCAAAACATCACATATCCTTTGCAAAAAAGGAAGTCCCAAAAAGCACTTTCAAAAAAAAAAACCTGTACTGGCAAAATTTACTTTCCATGCATATTCAAGTTTTACATCTTTAGGGTAATAGTAAGTTCAAATCAAACTTAATATGTCACACATCACAGGAAAACTTGCTGCTTATAGCATGCTCAGAATCACACATAAGGTTTTGTCTAAAAAGTGTGCATTAGACATCAAGGCAGCTCACTACACTAAAACAGAGCTATTGAGCGTAATAAAATGAAAATGACCAGTGATGGTACAGCTCTGCTTGAATGCTGATTGACATGTTAGGTGAAAAAACAGATCTTACCAGACGGTTTTCATCAAACACCTCAAAAAGAAGCCTGTGGTTTTGCGGGCAGACCTGCAAAGACGACAAAAGACAGAAAGCAAAGTTATACGACTTATTATTAGCAAATGTACCAGAAAAACCAATGCAATGCAGTTAATAAACCGAAAATAGAAACCACTAATAAGCAAACGCACTAAAGCTAATAAACAAGAATGTGCCTATTCGCAGACACACGCAAGCTATTCAAGCGCTCAAGCACGCACATGCAATCTGCAATATAAAACCGCTTTATTGCCGGCAATGTTTTCTGCAAATCAGGTGCCAAACCTGGTTCTGTTATAAATCCGAGCGAATGCAGTCTAATGAACACAGATGTTATTTTTTGGGCTTGGAATAGCACTCATAAATCTCATTAGTGTAAATAAAGTTGTACGTGAAGCAGGAACACACTTATTCAATTGAACATGCAATATTACGCGCTGTTACCCATAACAGATTGTGACGATTATTATAAAAGTTGGGGTATGTTCAGCCGCTGTATAATAACAGATGTGTAAGACACCTTTAAATTAATATAACTAGGATTGTTTGGTCTAGAAGCCTAATTTTGATTTTTAAAGAGAGAAAGTTTTCACAGTGTCTGGTATTTAAAAAAAATATTACATTTTTTTATAGGAGTTTACATTTAATGCAATTAATACAAATAATTATATATTTTAAACATAAAATTGTCACAAAAAAATTATTTATTAAAGTTTGAGTGGTTTTACCAACAACAGCCACTAGGTGTCACCGGTTAGCTGCATACTCTTGGCACAAATTAATAAATTACTGTCACTGCATTATTATTACTGCTTAAGGGGTTAAAAGCACTGAACAGAGTTACACATTAATAATACGCTGGAAAGAAAAAAACGAAGATAAAAAATGATAGAGGAGCTATATTCATACGGCATAAAAAGCTTTTTCAGTCTTCATAGTGGGTGAATTTATGAATTATGCGAGCCAGGTTTGGTTTGTGTCCATGAAAACTGGAAAAAAGTGAACTTACTCTGAAAAAGAATTCCTCGTTCCATTTGGGATTAAGAGTCTGAAATGGAAACAAATACATTTATTTATGAATTTCAAAATTCAGCTTGCACAATAGTAAACACAAGCACAGACGAAAATAAAACTTGGCATCAACCCCATGTTTCACCTCACAAAAGTATGACAGTGAGTTTAAGTAGTGGGTGAGAGGTATACTGCAGTTGTGTGTAGTGTGACAATTCAATTGTAGGAAATTGAGCTATTAGATGACAAGTATGTTGTATCAGAGAGAGAGAGAGAGAGAGAGAGAGAGAGAGAGAGACAGAGACTGATAGTGTACTGCGGAAGTCCTTGACTCTATTGATCTTGTTAAGTGGTAGAGGAACTTAATCATTTGGTCAACATGAATGTTTGGCCGACAATTTAATTTAAATGTTCTCGGGAGGGAACCTTAATTGATTTAAGGTAATGCAACAAGAGACATGCAGTGGGTCTAAAAGTCTGAGACAGCAGGTGAAAATGTTTCTCATTTGCATTTCATTTTTCTAACTAGAATTGCGAAATCTGACATCAATGACAGAATTTTATCGAACTTGATCTGAAAAGACTCTAAGACTCAAACGAGCATCCTGTGCACATCATGAAAGCAGGGATATCTTCACTGTTATAGGGCTGCATAACAACTAATCGCAACTAATCGTTTGCAGAATAAGATTTTTTTTTACATCATATATGTGTGTTTCTTGTGTATAATAATTATGTATATATAAATACACACATGTGCAGGTATATATTTAAGAAATATTTACATGTGTATGTACATTTTTATATTTATATATTATTTATAAGGCTGTCAAAATTAACGCGTTAATAACGCGTTAACATATATACAATTCATATACAAATCAATGGCTGATGATTCTGTCGAAAATGTAAAAAGGCTGGTGTAAACATACATTTGCATAAAGCATCCATATTTTTGTCTACATCCATGTTGATTAGAGTATTAAAAAATTGAAAGTGTTAAATTAAGGTACATTTAGAACAGAGAATAATGAGTGATTAATTTGCAAAAACTTTTATTCTGCAAATGATTAGTTGCGATTAGTTGTTATGCAGCCCTGCATAGGGCCCTATAATTTCCGCGATCACAGAATAGCGTACGGAATCGCGGAATTGGCAAATTAACACGGAATCTAGTATTAACGCGGAATTTCGCGGAATTGTACATATTTTGAATAAAATTCTGTTTTTTGTGTGGGAGACGAACGTATGTCTGGGGGAAATGCAGACCGGGGGAAGTAAATCTGGGCGACACACCCCCTCCCGTCGTTTCAGACCCCCTCCAAAACACTAAAACCATGGCGAAGTGGCTCTTCACGACAAAAATTAAGAAATTCGACGCTAAGCACTTAGCAGTTCTCACATGACTTTTATGTGCCCGGAGAACTGTTGTTTTGTAAGTTTTGTCAACACTCTGTTCACGATGAGCGCAAAGATACATGCACTCTCTCACGTGCACTAGCTCTTGCATCTGTCTTAAATCCGAACACAAATCCTCATGTATTTGTTCAGTTTTATGCATTTCAATTGAGCTGAGGCAAAGTAACTATCCCTCGCATTTAAAATATAATCATCTGCATCATGGCGCCGCTCTCTGTCTCTATTTCGCTCGCACGTGCGAAGAGCTGCGCACTCATGCTGTCCTAAGTCAGATCACTATCCTGTGTATGTTTGTAAAGTTATATGCATTTCAAGCGATCGTGTATAAAATATGGATCGCGTTCCGCTGGACTGATGTGTTTAAGGCACTTCTGAAGGCACCACTGCTTTGACATCTGGTTGTAGCCTTCTGCAACAACACTAAACAATGCATTGAATTGAGGTGTGTGTGCGTGCGCGTGTGTATGTGCGTGTGTAAATGCATGTTTTACAGTCATTAAGTAATCGTGTTATGCAGTTTTTCCGCAAATCATTTACATTTTAATCATTAACATTAAAGGCACACTCTTTTTATGACTAAAATATCAGTAAAGGGTAAAAAAAAATTGCCAAAAATGAAAACGGATAAAACGGAATTTGCACAAATTTAAACGGAGAAAACGGAATTTGGGAAGAAATAAAACGGAATTTGGGAAATAATTAAACGAATTTTATAGGGCCCTACCTACACTGTTGTAAGGATTCAATATGATTAACTTGGATGAGAATCTTACACATTTCTCATTTTGTAATGTTACTTTACATTCAATTTTGGAAATCTTAATTTCTAGGTTTAGATACGAATTTAAATCCTAAGTTTTCAATGTGGTCTCAGACTCTTGTATCCTGCTGAACTCACAGTATTAACATGACCCTCGTGCACACACACACACACACACACACGAGCCGCTGTTAATACTTCTGATTTATTGGTCTGTGAACCATGTGCCAAACCTTGTAAAAATACCTCGAGTTATCAAAACACACCTAGGTGTAAATAACATGTACAAAGGAAGAACACAAAGTAAGAAATGATAGATGATAAAATAGACTCTTAATATTAAGTTGAGATGTCATGTGCATGCACATAAATACGTCAGACACACTTATGCACCATACAAACCAAAGAACGAAGCATCGTGATCCTCCCTCTAGATTCGCTCACGGGATTTAACCTTATTTAAACCTTATTTCATCCTTTCAAATTGACCGGAAGACGCGTTTGAGGCAAATAGTTTGTGTTTGCGGAAATCACATCGCATCATTCTCATTGCGTCGTTGTATTGACAGTGTAAGCAATCTGCTTGCGCAAATCATTTAATTCGCTTCTGGTGTGTCCTACCCACCATTAGAGGGTTATGCATCTGAGCTTTTTATATACAAACATATCCATTAACATTCATAACAGTGATAGCATAAGCTTGTAATATTATCAGCAGACAATCTAAGTCAAACGTGATATTTGTGTCCTTTGATGCTCAGTATTGTGATTTGTCGCAGGCTGTGAAGTTCTCAGAGTGTTTTATCTAAGCAGGACTTCTGAAGCATCCCTCAACACTGAAAGCTGAGCAATGAGGCTTATGTTGCACACATCAGTGCATTGTCAGCTATTTATATCCTGAAGAGTTTGCTGTCACAGCATAGGAGATTCCAGACTTAGGTCTTGAATGATTATTCACTGAATGAATCCAATGCTGACCGCTTTGCCGAGTCAATCTGTTTCTATGGCCTGAGGTAGACTATACCAGTGGATGAAAGCCAAAAAGGGTTCCAGGTTATATTTAACTCCAATTCCCCCCCCCCCCCAAAATAATTTATTTTTTCATAGCTTATTTACAATCAAAGCAACAACAAAAAACTTCCTAAAAAAATGTGTGAATATAATTTATTCTATTGAACTTTGGGTGAAATGTGACCCGATTCACCCATTACTCATGAGGCAGTTTGTCTGACGTGTCTCACTGCCAAAACCCGATCTAATGTATTTTTCTCACATTCAAACAGTCCTGAGTTCTTATGACTGAGTGTTTTGTATTATTCAGTGACTGATATTTCACTTTGAAAGCCCACAAGTGTTGCACAGATCTAAGGAACTACGCCTCCTAGTGGTTCTAAAAACTCTAGAAAATAATCATTTCTCCTTTTTTACTTTACACTTGTGTTTTCAGTTCAATTTTGAAATTCTAACACCTCAAAAAAACAATACTCAATCTCACAAACAAGCATTGAAAAAGTCAAACTTACCTTTTTGATGGTTTTTGTTTGAATTAAGGCAAGCTCGCGGTTCTCATCAGCAACATAGAGGGAAAGTTTGACATAAGGGTCACTAAAAATAAACAAACAGACAGAAACTTTAAGTACTGTAATTGGTTAAACAAGGTAAAGTTGTAAAAAGAGTAAGGAAATGAGCTAGAGAAAGACAAAGAAAGGAAGCCATTAATGAATTTTAAAAAGTTTCCCATAACTACACATGAAGGGATTATTGTGGCAGCACTCATTATCTTAAACAGGAAGAATTTAACACACAACCAGGAAATGAATTGAATAATAGGTCAAATAGGCAGTGTGTAATGTCCAGTCATATTCAACCTGAACCACAACGTAATGCAAATTTGTATATATTCTGCTAGTATTTGAATAAAATGTAGGCCCATACAATATGAAATTAAAGTAAGAATGGTCTAGAGGTCTTCTGGAAATGTACCCGACCTGAATCGCTCTGTACCCGAACCCAACGGGGTTCACTGGTTCACCCGACCCGAGACAAACCAGTGAAAATTACACCCAATTACACCAAACCAAAATTGATTGACAGGTCTGTCTCAACGAAAAATAAAGTGCACCTATTTCTCAAAAACAAATTTATTTTGTGTATTTAGTATAATACCTGTTCATGTGGTCTATGGTTAAAAAAAACACATTATTTTCCACAAACGCTTTGATTTTGTACAAAACACATCGATCTGAAAAGCTCTGTGTCTCTGATTGGCCAGTTAATCTGTACGTTGTGATTGGCCTGAATTCCTTTGACGTCAGCCGTAAATGTGACGCTCCTTAACATGTTTAAAAGATTCAGTCAGAACGCAATGCAGAAGTTAAAGGTGACATAGAATGATTGAACGGGGTATTTATCCTTATTCTGTGATGTAACATGTAGACAAAATTTTTGTTTGGGTCTGTAATGCCTTAGAAGCTTCCTAAAAACCTCTCTCAGATAGCTCTATTAGGGTGGGGGATTTTAAACAAGTGGTTTTGCACCTAATTGGCTCCCCCTACTGGCTTAACTTGTAATCTCATTACTGATTGGCTGACTTGGCTGCCACTCAAAAAATGTAGCCAATTATTTTAAAGTGGAGGGGCAGTTAGATGCCTGTGATGTCATAAGCATCAGTTTTTCAGATTGGGCCGTTTTCTGGCTGATATTTCTAAAAGATGAATTTCTATGAGACGGAGATGTTTAGCATGTCTAGCACTTTTTGTATGTTCGTAAATGCGGGTAGACTACCATTATTTAACAAAGACAAGGTAAAAATGTTTTTTTATTCTCTGTTCCCTTTAACTTAAAGACTGAGTCCGAAGCGGACATGTACTAATACACACTTACACATCAAAGGAAATGTAAAATCTTGAATCAGACCATAGGTTCCCCTTAATCTACCGCCAGCCACATGATGTCTCGAAAAGGACTCGATGCACAAACGCAAAATAGTTTGGGTCGCCTTGCGTCCTTTAGGCAAAAACATGTTAGTTTTAAATTACCCCGAGACCCAACGCCGCAATTATTATACCCGACCCGTATCCAAGGCACACGTGAAACTTTTCAGGTCTGACTTCTGGTTTTCGAATCCAAGTTCACCCGTGAAGAACTCTAGAATGGTCTAGTATTATGCTTGTAAAAAAAAAGACAGGCTGTTACAAACAATTTTTTAAATAAAACATAAGGTAAGGACAACTTTGTTTCTCCTGTGTACTTTTTTTTTAATGAGGAATACACATTTGAGGAGTTCAGATGCAAAAGGCGCTAACCACCACCTCCTTCAAAAATGAGATAATGATAATCTAGTTAACACAGACAAACCTAAGAACCCAAAATCTTGTTCAGTTTAAACATACTTCTCACATGTGATTTTACATGACAAGCATCAAGGCTCGTGAAAATGTCACACGAAATATTGGCCATAGTCAACTGTTCGATGGAGACTAAATTACTCAAAACAAAAGCTCAAACGGAAAAAAATCCTTGTTTGCGTGTGAAAAATGCTGATTTGCCTGAATCCCTAGTGGCTTTACTTTCTCCGTAAGGGTCTTGTGCTGTTTTATGCTGGTTTACAATACTAACAGACACCAGCCGCTCCAACTGATCGATCCTGAACATTCAACGACTCAAGTTTAAAGACAACAAATCTACACACGCTTGGGTAAAAACACAACAGCCTGTTTTCTAAATGGTTCAATACTATGCTTTGCACAACAACACCTTCCTTTTTTGCTAAATACAAACACTTTGCAGGATTTGCAAAGGGTATGTGTAAACTTATACAGTAAGCTCAACTGTATGCACATTGAATATTTTAGGGGCTAGCAATGATTCGGGAACACACAAACTGATGTAATTCATACCTTGAATGCACTCTTGTTTTATCAAGATGTTGATAAATGCATCAATGCAAATGTCATATCAGAAATGGATGCCCTCAAGGTAAATGAATCATAGTAAAAGTACAGAAGATGAAAAACAGATACGAGTTAACAGATACAGTATGACTCATACTGACTAGTAATGTCGTGATGGGTCAAGAGTCATAAACCTGCTGTTTGCTGGGGTATTTTCAACTCCAGCTAAAGGGATCTCTATTTAATAGGTGATTTTTTATAAATGTGAATTATACAAATGTGATATTAGATCTCTAAATATAAATTCAGCATCGCTGGGGCTAAAGAAAGATCATATTATTGTAAATGAGATCGTACAAATGTATACGATCAGAATAGTTACGAACTGCCATGAGACTGTGTTTGTATGACAGACCCATTTTCACCGCCTTAAAGGCCACGGAGCCGCTCAGGTGTCACATGGACACTAATACTGCACACTGTTACCATAGAGATGGCCGACTCTATGTCATGAGGGAGTTGGTTGAGTGCTCCATTGTGTGCAATAACCAGAAACTTCAGAGGAAAGCACGGGAATTTCAAAACAAAAGGGGAATTCTGAGATTTCTCATAGCTGATCCGACCTTCAGCTAAATGCTGCAAAGTAGGGTAAACTATAGGTTATCAAGATTACAGGCTTTGCAGGCAATAAAGATGCGATTTTTTGCACATGAAGACGTTTTCAAGGACGTTTTAAGGCTGATAGCAATCTGCTGTGAAATGACAACATACGGTAGCAGATCCCAGTAAAAACGTCTCGCTTGCGTTTAAAGCAGTAAAGGCGATTGAATTACCAGAGAACTGCTGAAGCAAACATATGGATATAATGAGCCTAAACAAAACCAGACCAGTGCATGTTGTTTTGTTTCACAACCACAAAATATTTATTCTGACTAGTGCAATGCAATAAATTAACCGAGTCTTTCTGTTGTTGCAAATGAAAAAACAAACGGAATTTCACTTTTTGTCATCTTTACTGGTTTTAGGCCTTTATTAAAAACAAGCAAAATTAATGTTTTGGGAAACACTTCAGTATAGGGAACACATGTTCACTATTAACTACAACTTTTGCCATAATAAACTCATAATTTACTGCGGGGTAGGATTAACTTACTATAGGGTAGGATTAACTTATTCCCCGCCAGCCTTTTTTTAAAAAGTTGCCCACCAACATTTTTTGTGATTTTCAAATATATAACGGGGAAAAAAACGTTTCATCCTCTCTTTATTTGATCTGTTATAAACTGTTTCAGCAGTAACAACATAAACAAATGGCTTTTGTGGAACAAAAGTAACTGCCTGTAAACTCTGCTAAGAATCAATAACAACAAAGTCCTTTTAGGATGGTTTCACATTTGGTGCGATTGCCTGGTCCGAACCCGAGTTCGATTGCTTCCCCCTCCCCATGCCCCCCATGGACTGTGTTCACATATTATTTTTGCATCCGAACCGCGGTACGCTTGCATCATCAAGCTGCAGCCGGCGCGTTCTCATGTTGCTTGGCTACTTCCATACTATATAGTAGGCAAAGAGTACGAGAAGTAGGCGATTTGGGACGCAGCGATGATTTCTGAATGCCTCCGCAAAAATTGACGTCGGCGGACAGCCCGTTGTCATCGAAACGACTTTAGTATGTTTGGGGCAGACAGACGAAAGTGCGTTTCTGTATTATTTCTTTGAAAACAAAACCAAAGGTTTAAAAAAATAAGAACAAAACTCAAGCAAGGATTCTATGCATTTTGTTGTCAAGGTAAGTGCACGCAGACAAACACACACGTCTGTTTTGGTGGGACATTCCATATAATACATAATTAACAGCGGTTCACTTCCGCGATTTGGTACGATTGCGCTCACATTAGCAGCGAACCGATCTGGAGTTCACATGAAACGAACCCCAGACCACCCTTTTTAAGCGGACTCAAGTACGTTTCGCGGGTGCGCACCCGAGTTCGGAAGACAGCGTTCACATCATCCAAATGTACCGAACTCTGATGTCAATCGAACCCGGGTGCGCACCAAAAGTGCTAATGTGAAAACGCCCTTAGAGTAGTTTATTTCTGATGACAAGCTTAAAAACAACACATAGATTACCTTAGTTCTAAACATTACTGTGTAAAATGTGTACTATATAATGTATACAATGTTAACTACACATCGGCTGCCAAACTTCCCACCAAATAGCGGTATTCCATGATCGCCGTCTCCCCTCGCCTTTAGGAAACCAAAACATTTGGAAGTTAAGTTCCGCACGTGCGTCCGATGAAACAGTCTATAACCTCTTAAATATGGAAAGGTTTCTACAAAAATACCACATTTTGAGCAAAAGGCTGAAATAATTGCATTTTTGTAAAGGAATTTTGTTATAGATCAGAATCAGAACAATTATCAAAACATACAATTTTTTTTATGAATTACATTAGTTTTTGCTTCAGGTTTTTTTATAAATATCCATCTAGTGGATAATAGCGGAATAACAGATTACCATAAAAAATCGTCAGGAAAGCATTATTGGCAGGAAACTGTTTTCTCTTAATTGACAAAATAACTCGTCATTGGTGGGGAAAGAGTTAAGGGACAAAGTATTTTAACGGCAACAACAATAAACAAATGGTTTTCATAGCCCAAACTTAACTTTCGCTATGCTTCCGCAAAGAATCAAAAACAACATAGTCTTTATTTCTTTCTAGAGGAGATAATTTCTGATAAAAAGCTAAATAAATAAGTAAATGACCTTAATTCAAATCATAGCTAAAGCATATCAACCATTACACCAAGCTAACATTACTGTGTAAAATTAATATACAACGTTAACAACAGATCGGCTGCCAAACCTCTCTTCACACAGCAATGATCCACGGTTGCCGTATTCCCTCGTCTTTAGAAAACCGAAACGTTTTTATTTTCAACAAGGTAGGGGAGGCCGGGGTACAAAGTAACAGTTTTCAGATTTGGCTCTATCAATCAAAAAATATTTAAGTTAGATAAAAAAATTTACACAATCAACTAGGGGTACAACGGATCACAAAACTCACGGTTCGGATCACATTACGGTTTTTGAGGTACGAATCGGATCATTTTTCGGATCAGAATAAAAAAGTATGGGAAAAGTCTAATAACAAATCAAGAAATTACAAACATTTATAAAAAAAGAACAAAGTTGCACATTAAGTCTAAAATCATTAGGTACAGAAATCAAATAAATAATAACACTGCACTTATTGTATTAATTAAATGTAATTATTATTTTTTAAAGCTTCAGAAGTGATTTTCTCTTTGTCATGGGTTGTTTGATTAACATTAATGACACAGACTTAACTCTTTCACCGCCAGCGTTTTTAAAAAAAGTTGCCAGCCAGCGCCAGCGTTTTTCATGATTTTCACCAAAGTTTAATGCCTTCCAGAAAATTTTCTTCTTTAAATATATAAACATACAATATACCAAATGCAAGAACAGACCCTCTGCTTTCAAACAAAAAAAAAAACGTTTCATCCTACCTTTAGTGGTTCTTTTGCAATCAGCTTTTGAATATGGGTAGGTTTTTGCAAAAACACCATATTTTGAGCAAAAAGCAGAGATAATTCCATTTTTGTGACGGACTTTTCATAGAGATCCCATTCAGAGCGATCTTTAAAACAGACACGGACATGCAGCAGCTTGCCATAGGGCAATACTTCCGGTTTTAAAAAGTTGCGGAAGGGCGCCTGGTGGATAATAGCGGTATTGCGGAAAGACGGAAAATCTCGTCATTGGCGGGGAAGCGTTTTCTCTTAATTGACGAGATATCTCGTCAATGGCGGGGAAAGAGTTAAGTAGGTTAATTGAGGTTACTGTCTCTTTAAGACCAAATATGCACAGACTGCATATCTCTCTGTGTGTGCACTACTGAGTCCCCTTAAACGAGCGCACACACACAGACAGAGGGCGAATTACAGACGGCGCAGCATTACAGTCGTCCCACATAAAAACGTTACGTAGTTTTTCATTGCTCTATTAGCCAAATATATTTTAATACACTACAGTATGAGAGAGAGTAGCGCAACTCTAAAGTTTACACATCAAGAGTTCTGATCTTTGAAATATGATCGACTCGAGCTGGACCGGACGTGCGTTTGTGCGTAAAGTAAACTGCTCACTTTAGCGCCTTTTTGCAGGTAAACTGTTTAAAATCACTTGAATGTTACCATTTACAAACCTTTGAAACACTTACAAATGATAAACTTTCCCTATTTAAATTTGCGTATTAATCCACGAATCACATGCGAGCCGAACCGTGGGTCTTGATCCGTACGGATCACGGATCAAATGCGATCCGTTGTAGCACTACAATCAACACACACATATCTCTCTGCTACAAATAAACACTTGAAGTTTGCTTGTGGGACCTACTGTTATCGTACAATTACACCGAAGGGTGCCATAGGTGGGGTTAATTGTAACAAACGGGTCAGATGATTAACAGTGAAAGCGTGCATGTGTCTAATGAAAGCGTCAATAAACAGCCAATATGCTAAGAAGTTAATAGGCAACTTATTAAAAGTGAGAATAGGTCACAATACTAAAGTGTTACCGTGTTTTGTGTACATCCACATCCAATTCAAATCAAATTTAAAGATTTATGGATTTCTGAACCATTTACACAATAAAATTGTTCCTCCAAGTAAAAATACTTTGGGGAAACTCACACTTGTGTTCAAACTGTTGCTCTCTCAGCCAAAACAAATTAATAAAACACACTGTAAAAAAAATTCCGTAGAAATTAAAGTGATATTGCAGCTGGGTTGCCGGTAACTTACCGTAGATTTACATTTATGTTATTTACTGGCAACATTTTGTTCAAAGTTAAATGAACATTAAACATTTACAAGTCTTTGTCTTTACAGAGTAAAACTAAAAAAACAGCATCAAGCTAAACATTCTGGGAAACAAAATCTGAAGCAAAAAACAGAAAAAGGTTGATGATGATTTCTGGTTCCCAGAATGCTTTGCGTGAGGCTGTTAATCTATAGTTTTATTCTGTAAAGATAAAGACTTTTTAATATTTCAAATTTATTTAACTTTTAAAACTCTTGCCAGTAAATAACAAATTTAAATCTACGGTAAGTTACTGGCAACCCAGCTGCAATTTCTACGGAATTTTTTTACAGTGCATGCTTCATAACAGGTTTAAATCTGCCAGCGACAGGATGTCATGTTCCTTCCGGGTCTGTTTATTTCTTTAACAAAAGGCTGATATTGCGATTTTCTACATAGGAAGGCTCTGTGAAAATTGCTATCAGTTGAGTCAAAGACTCAAAGTCAACAAAGGCCAACACATTTAAAAGAAAATTACTAGTTTTGTTATGTTACAGACCATCACGATTAATTCACTAAACCCATCACAATTTGAAATCATGATGCTTACCGCCACCCATGAAGATCAACATGCTTGGTTGGTTCACTACATGATGTGAATGAGTCATCTCAGGTCAAAACCGATAAAATAATTAAAGGAACAGGCTGTTCATAGTGTGTGGTCTATACATTTTTAGGGTGAGATCCTGTCAAACCCCTTCATTTTATCTGTTCAGACTTCTCTGATGATGCCACATATCATCCATTTACACAGCTTTATGTCCTGCTTGATTATTACAGATGCATCATGGTCCTCATAAAGCGAACATGCAAGAAACACACGCTTGCTTTTGGAGGTATGGTGAAGTCCTCAATCTGTCCTTGAGGCAGTACAAGACATTGAATAGAAGATAAAAACAGTTCTACCAATAAATTCATGATGAATAGGATAATTGTTTGTATCCCCAGGAATCGATTCAGAATCGTCTCTCAGGGCCCCGATTTGATTCAGAATCGATTCTCAACGCACTAATTAGCATATGATGGGAATGTCCGAGGACAGCATGGATATTAGGGTGATTCTCACGAAACCATTGAAACACCACGGCACTAATGATTTTAGCTATAAAATGTATAATATAGTAATATTAAAAAGCATCAGAATTAACACAATACTGTGTTCTACCTTGCACAATGTGTGATTTCAACATAAGAATTTATAATTTGTCAATTTGATCTCATTTTCTGCTGAAATTCTCATTACCGCAATGTGTCCGGCTGTGTTTGAACATGCGTTATGTTGTAATTTAATCAAATTAACACAAAAATATTTAGAAAATAAATAAATGGATGTTTTGCTAGACTACTTTAGATGACAGAAAAAATATTTACTGAATATTCATGTATAATAATAATGAAGAAAAATTAGGAAAATGATGTGTCCATGCCTGATGTTCTCATCCACCGCAACACTTTTTGAGAACAGTTTAAGCTAGGGATGCACCGATAGGATTTTTTTGGGCCGATACCGATACCGATTTAAACAGACAACTTCTGGCCGATACCGATACCGATATTAAACACTTGTATACAATCCTATACAGTTGGTCTATTAGCTAGTTTATTTCTGCATCAAATTATTTTTACTGAACATGGATTGGATCTAATTAACATTCAACTTACCAACATAATAAGAGAGGCACAAATTAAGCTAAAACAAATATAATAAGACCGCATGACAACCTTCAAAGGTGTTTTTTGCTATTCAGCATTTATTTTATTAACAACATTAACTCTTTTTTTTTTCATATAATGGATTTCTTTATGCAGTTAATTAATAAACAATCGGTATCGGCCTTTCTCGTGCTATTGCCGATATGCCGATGGTTTAAAATTAATCAAAAATCGGCCGATAAATATCGGCGGCCGATACATCGGTGCATCACTAGTTTAAGCACACATACAGAATTTTAATAAAGTTTGATTTTGAGTGATCAAGCACATGGACCAGTTACTTCAAGATGGCTACCAGGTAAGATCATTTTTTTACAGTTAATTTGAAATATTGTCTTGTCAGAATGCTTACACGACATTTTGATTATCATTACCGCAACAGATGCTTATTAAATGTTAATTTAATTAATAGAAGCATAATACTTTGATTTTAATTGCATGTGCAGAATCTCCAAATTATGTTCCTTCTGGTTTGTCATGTCATTTTGAAAATATGTCAGTGTTGATGTTTTCTGACTGTTGCGGTAATGAGATTTTTTTTTGGGCTAATTTTTTAAATTATGTTACGTCAGATTACGGTAAATTATGTCTGGTGGGAAAAAAGTAAATTTAAGCAATTTTTACATTTTCATGCTTGACATTTTTAAAACCAAGTTTTTTACTTCATTTATAAGTGACAATGACAAGGGAAGAGCCCTTATTTAAAAAATTCTCTGGATTTACAAATCCTTGTGAACATTTGTTATAATGCAAGTACACAATTTCATGAAATATATCATACTGTGAAAGTAGTTTACAAAAATCTTACATATTGTGGCTTTAACAAACACCCAGAATATTAACTGTATAGCAATACACAAAAACCTCAGAACTGCAAAGCCCTGGCACCCACCCAGATTTTCTCTTCTTTTTTTGACACTGGCTGCAAATGGTAAGTTACCACAGTACTAATAATAACAACTGCAGAAACAATGCGATTTTGACAGAGACTATGCCTACCATAACTGAACTTCAAACATATACACTGCCTAAACTACAGGAAACCCTGCTCAACGCTTTAAGTGCCATAGTGCTATTGTTGTTTCCTAACTTGGCTGCAAAACGACAGTCAATCATTTTCTAATCACATCTCTCCTAACAAACAGAGACATAGTAAGTGATGGCGCTATTCTTCCCATAGCTGACCGAGAGGAGAAAGGGAGGAAATGTACGCATTGCACAGCTAAGCTACAAAAACAAATACAGGGCCATTATGAGGAAAAACAGGCAACAGCTGATAAGACCGTATTTTTCTAAGGGGTAGAATCATTGCACATTACAAAAATACCCCTCAACTTTGAAGTTGAAGTTCAATCTCTCAGAGATTTGTAACTAGGTGTCAATAGTTAAGCTTCCTTGGAATTTTAAATGGTTGGTATCAAAGGTTAATTTACCTGCCTGGAGCCCCTTACAAGCAGATACAACAGTAATAAATTTACAAGCATTACTTATTACAAGATTACTTATTTGTTCAAGCAATTTATTAGGCTGTGCAGATGTATAACAATCGTGCATCGCTAACATAACATTTGAATGTTCATATTAGATGCCAAAACACACTGACTTTATTCTTGCGCAGATGGCCCAGGTATATTTACACCTACACAAGTATACCTGACAATAATGTTGCGTATGAAAATATTTATTTGACAATATCAGTTCAAAAAGAGTGACGTGTTTTTGTAGTGCTTTGACAAACTGTGCCAGCTTTGTTCAAGCAAAGAAAGTTAAAGGTGGTTGGATTTATGAAATATAATGTGAAATTAATATAAATGTTCAATAAATCACAGTATCACATGTTTTGTCGGTGGGCAACGTTCATAACTGCAGACTGTTGTAGGCGATTTAAAGGCTAAAAAATCTTTGAATGTTGTTTTGACTTAACCGTTTATTGTACTGTGTAATATAATACAATAAAATTAGTAGTTGAGCGTTTACTTGATATACTTGATATTGCTGTTTGACATCTGAAAAAGCATCAAAAACTGTTTACCCAATTCATATACTTCTTTCCATTTCTTTATCTTGCAGAGGGATGAGCGATATGAGCCCTGATATTTATTTTCTAAAACGATAAGTTGAGTTTGGTTCCAAAACACAATAAATGCCTTTTTTATTAGTTAATGCCAAAATCAGTATTGTATCAGGTCAGTATTAAAAAGTAAATTCTTAATTTTATGTCAAATCCGATATCCGCCGTATTATTCGTCATCTTTTCTCCCTTTTTTCCCAAAACGCAATAAACGCCAGTCCTTCTTCTCTGCAGAATGCAATAAATCCACTCAACAAATCACAGCACACCATTTCACGCATTGTAAACAACAATGGTGGCATGTTGAATACACACGGATTCCTAGTTTTCCTCTACTTTGCACTTTGTGATCAACAAACAAACAAAAACAAAATAATAATTTTGATGGCATTGATAAACCTGTGGTGGTTTTCTGTGGTGGGGAAGAAACGTAAGCCATTCGGGCCATGGAAAATGTCGGCTGTTGCTCGTTCTCACACGACAGCAACAAACTTCTGTCATGCTAACACATTGACCCCAGGGAATCTTATGAAAAACTTTACATCGTTTCACTCGAAAATTGAGCAGGACCAAAACATTTTACAGCTGATCGCTGTCAAAAAAGTTCAGCGACGACGTCTCAAGGATGACAGCAGCAATGACAGTGTTCTTAATATGACAAAGTGTTTTGATTAACGCCATTAATGTTTAATCAGTGTTTACCACTAGTCAATTAAATAAATATAACATGGTAAAGATTAGGGCTGGGTATCGATTCAGATGTTCCAGATCGATTCGATTTCGATTCACAAGCTATCAAATCGATTCGATTCCGATTCTCGATTTAATTTTCGATTCTGGTTCTCGGGTAAATTTTTATACTCGATTCTCGATTTAACTCAATGGATATAGATTTAATACAAATACTATATTAATAAAAAAAGAACAGTGAACAGCAGTTTACAAATTGGTAATTAATAAAAAAATTAAAAGCCACAACAACGTTGAAGAAGACTAGTAATTAGATTAAAGTTAATCTTAAGTTCAATGTTTGTGGAAATAAATATGAAAGAAAAAAAAAATCGATTCTGCTCTTTGAGAATCGATTTTTATTAGACCACGTTTTAAAAAACGATTAATCGGAAAATCGATTTTTTTGCCCAGCCCTAGTAAAGATGAATGCACATTTATATATATTGTTACAACAAATTTATAGCATTTGTAAAAAAATCTTGTCATGGATTTATTACATTTTGCGGAAAAAAATAATCCGATTTTATAATAAGTCTTTGAAAATCAAATTATGGATTAGAATTTTTTATGTTATTATAACCTTAAGATACTATGTGAAAGTTTGTAACAGAAAATAGTGGTTTTCATCTTGTATCTAAAACACATTTTTACCCAAATTAGTCAAAATGGATTTATTGTGTTTTGGAACCAAACTCTTCATATAATGATGATATAAATACAGCAACATTAACCACTGATTTTGGCTACAGTAGGTGCAAGAAGATTTTAAGAGTAACTAAACCCTAAACCAACTTTTTTTAGTTAATGATCTGTAAGAATGATGCTTTATTAGTGCTGTTCATTGATTTTAGTAAGTTTTTTGACATATGGATATAAAGTGTTTCAATACTACAATATATGGTGTAAAAACGTCTGAGTGCTGCCCTCTTCAGGTTGAACGGTGGCTACTGCAGTTAAATTTTCCTATTTGATGTTGGGTCCAAAAAATAACATGTGACATAAGCAGGTTCAAGCTCACCACGCCCTTGTTACGATCTCACCACACACTTGGTACGAGCTTAGTTCGTCCCCTCTATCTCCGTTGGGGTCTGCCCACTTTTCTTGCATTTTTCAAATATTGCAGTGGGTGGAGTCAGTCACTGACCAGGGGTTTAGTTATGCTTTAAGAGCCTCAGAACCACAAACACTGACCTAAAAGTAAAACTTTAACATATACCAATAACATGATAGTAAAAATCCAAACAAGTTGCAGATCTGTAAATATGCTGATGTTTAAATAGTAAAACATAGCACAGAAATAAATACACAATTTTATAATAAATATATATTCTACGTTTGAAATTATTAAAATAACTTACGCAAACATCTCTAAATGCCGCCAGGCATCACAAAGTTTAATGCATGAAAGATCTCAAAATTAATTTATTGCCCTCTCTGACCCTTGACTTTTAACACTGAAAACCTCAAAGTTAAATAAATACAACCGGCAACATTGCACAAAAGCAATCAGCCGAGAATTTGTGCAACTTTCCTGTGGCAGACAGATCATTTGTTTGGGTAAGTCTATTGTCTAAAAAGAGATCCCCAGAGTCCAGGTCCGTTCGGTCTAGCACACAGCTAAAGGAAGTAACACACACACATAGGGGTGATTCTCGAAAAACTAGACTTATGAGGTGTCATGAAACATTTTGATAAAAAAAGTAAATGCAAAGTAAGAGTATCAAAATAAGAAGCATACAGTTACAAACATCTCTTCATGAACTATTTTGCACGATTTAAAATGACATCATACAAACCAATTTTATTGTTTTTTCCACATTTAAGTGGAAAATTTTCATTACTGCAACGTGTCTATGACTGAATTTGGGTTCTTTGACATGGAAATATTTATAATTAAAAAATCTAAAAATAAAAAGCTTCAGTGCATGTTATACTATAAACATTTACAGTAAAGAAACATGTGGTGTTTGGTGATCATTTGTAAATGTAGAGACAATAATAAGGAATATAAATGTGTCCAAGACCAATTTTCTCATCCTCCGCAACAATTTTCAATCATTGTTTAAGCCCTCAAGGAACTAACTTTTTTTTTTATTGTTGGAAGTAACATAATTGACTGTGACACTCAAGATGGCTACCAGGTAAGCAGATCATATTTTTTCTCTCCAGATAAAAGTTGAAATTTTGTTTGTTGTGGTACCTAGACAACTTTTTAGTTCTTATTACCGAAACATGAGTTTGTAAATGCACATATTTAATGTAATATCATGTTGCGGTACTGATAATTTTTGATAATGATAATCAAATAATAAAAAATTTAAATAATTATAGGAAATAATGGTTAAATAATGGTTATAGTAAGTTCAGACCTAAATCTTATTTGTGCAAAAAAAATGCATTCAATGGCTTTTTAAAAATTCTGATGCTGGACACCTTCTAAATCTGGATTTCGTGAGAATCACCCACAGAGCAACACAATCTCTTGGCAATATGCATCTATTTAATGACTTGACTAGTTTGTATGAATTTATACAATATAATTTGTGTTTATGTGCAATTTGCTTTGGGAAAGTGGGGTTAGAGATGGAGTCTCATTTGTCCTTTTTCGTATGAAATTCATACAAATTTGTACAAAAGCGCCAACACACAAAACAAGTTTTCCTGTGAGATCACACACACACATTCAACATATACATTAGCTAATGTACAGTATAAAGAAACATACTGAACACGTGCGTTACTGCATCATCTCTCTGGAAACCTCCTGTAGTTCTTCCTTACCTGGCACCAATGATGTCCTTCTTCGCCAGATCGATGCCGGCAATGACCTTGACACGAAGAACTCGAGATTCGTTCTGCAAAACACGACACACACACAAACACGCCATTATGAATAAATCAATACCTTTTGTAAGAGTCTAGAAGCAAAAACCTGTCTTGTGGCCTAAATTTAGAATGGGTTCTTATTCGTGAGAGCATCCTCATTTTTACCTCACTTCACTTTTCACTAGAGGAAGACAAAGGTCAATAAAAAACGAAACTGCAGCAGAATTTCCTTGCAAAAGTTTTTTGATTCAATATACCAAATCAATATTTCATGTATGCGGCTTCACGTCAGGTACCTGATCACCCCTTAAGGATTTATTCTGCAATATCCAGCTGGCTTTATGTTATCTGCTACATATATTTTGTTGAATTTCGTAAACTTTTTCGGTCGTTTTATTCTCCAATATAAAGTTTGCAGAGAACCACTCGACTGAACTTCATTGCACAAGTTTGGCAACCCATAAATAAGCTCTCTAGCTATAGATACAACCATTTCCCAACACCCACTCTGCATAAATGCGTCACACCCACGACATCGCCCGCGCTCAATAGCTCATTCATTCCAGTCCAGATTACACAACGAACATCTTATTCGATCTTTCTGCATTTATACCACACTAGCCAAGAACTGAGCCACTGCGGAGGGCAACAAGGGGGTGGGAAAGGCTTTCTTTTACCACTTTTTACCCAGTTCTGCCTCCGGCATGTCTGACATTCCTTTTCTATATTTGCCTGTGATTCTGCATAACTAGAAGGTATGCATCAGTTGTCTAGCCCAAGTAAACATCAACCAGCCACAAGTCTTCCTTCCATTTTTGACTTGCACAAAGCCAAGCGCTCGGATGAGAATCAATGTCAAGAACTTCAGAGTAATGGGATGTGCCAGTGGAAGTTTTTGAATATGAAATGCAAACAGAGACTAGATTCCCTGCCGTGAGCAACTATTTTGAATCTAGGAAATTAAAATCCACACTTTGTAAACCAAGGAAAGGAAAGGTTATGAGATGCACTTGAACTCGCCCAACACTAAAGACACTCCTTTATCTATGCCAAAAAATGTCTTCATTCTCACCCCAATCACTCCTCTAAAACATGTTACAACACACCTTTACAAAATACACCCTGATTAAACTGAAAGAAGAGTACAGACTGTTTACTTCCTATGAAAAGTAACATAACAACAGGAACCGCAACATCCCCACAACATCTTCATGGTGTGAACAAGTGTTCACCGCAAAGACCTATCATCACACTGTTACTATGCTGAAACTTTGCAGTTTTATATCAATACTCAAGTTACCTTTAGCGCAAACAGAATCAGTTGTTTATTTATAAAATCAGATTGTTAAAATCAGGTATTTACCAAAAATAAAATGAGCCGTGTTCTGCACCCATTTCGGTTCAGAGCAGATTGTGCAAACTGTCATGAAGCACAACTGTGCCTCCGTTAAAACCACGTTCGAATTACGGCTTATGGTCTTTAGCTGATCCGTTCCCCTGTCATCACTCTGTTCTTGCTTGTCTATATTCTTGTAGTGAATTGTAACTATGATGAATTGCTATTTTTAGTAATGCAACAAAATTAAAATTCTGGACCAAAAGTAACTCAGAAAATTATGGACGTGCTTGGCCGAAAATTAAAGAGCTCCTATGGTCCTAGGGGTGGGCGATATGACCAAAATTTTATATCACAATAGGATTCATTTTATATCATGATAACAATATCATGATATTTAACAAACATGCCTTACTAAAAACCAAATACACAAAATAATGTTGTTTTTAGCAATGAAATAGGTGCTCTTTAATATATATTTTTTACTTTTTTTTATTATTGTATTAATATTAATATAATTTAATGAATCTGAGTTGGACTACAAACCAATAACTACAAACAAATAAAATTAAACTTTTTTGAAAGTAACACCAAAATTGGATAAAAAAACGAAATATATTCCTCAATTTAATAGCTTTTATCGAAATAATGTAAAGTTCTAAAAAACTGATATATGCAAAACAGTAAATTAATGCAGCAACTCGGCAGCCTTAATAAATCCTACGTTTAATTAAGATACACAATCATTTTAATGAAAACAACAGACAAGACACAGCCTGACAGTGAGCTTTTGTTCTGCTTATGTCAACAGGCTTGAAATGAGCTTCAGTGACATCAGCACCTGCCGCATGAGAGTCCAGCATGAGTTACTCAAAACTGTGTACTTCATCATCAGTACTGACAAACCCGATTAACAACTATATTTGCCGGTTGGGTTTCAGAGGAGGACATAAAGTTCCCTTAAAAAACCTGTGCGTCAATGTGCGTAATCACATAAACATGATCACAGGCAGTGGAGCATAACACAGAACTTGTGTGTCATTTTAAGTAAGTTATTGCACACAGCTATCATGATCACACTTTGCTGTGTCTAGCATTAATATAATGTCTGCAGCAGAGCGACATTTATTTATGGTGGGCAACAATTTATTCAGATTAATCGCATAAGCATTTTAAATGTCAGAGGAAAGATGCTTTTTTGCTATTTTAAATGAATAGTTTTGGTTGATGAACATAAAGTGTATGCTTATTCAATTTCGAATTTGAGAAGATGCCTGTCCAGATTCTTCAAAATTAGAATGCATTTCGTAAACCGATGTGTTATTCAACCAAAACCCTCAAGTAGGTATTGAATATTTTAATAGGGTCTTTAACCACGTAGATACACCACCCCTAACACATTATGCTTACTTTAAACATCAGCAAGTGACCCATCCAATCAAAATCATGTGCTGTGTGTACTACGTCAGCAAGACGTTACCAGCTGCATTCATCTTTTCTATTTACAACCCTATTAACATGCTTGACTGATATAAGAGGTCTCTGAGCAACAGGGCTTTAACATAAGATGGAAGGAAAGTATTACTCAGGCTGTGGCCAACAGGCTAGATAATTATTAGGATTAAGATTGTTTGAGCTCTGACCAGCTTCCTTCTCACGCCCAGTGATTAAATCCATGACAGGTTTGGTATTTCCAAGTTATACATCATCGTGTTAGCTCCAAATTGGGAAAGCATGCTTTGCTTAGGACTTTGAAGTGGAAGGTCAATTTCAATTTCCTGCAATGGGATATCCACTTAAACATCATTTAAAGACAACACCGCATAACACCATCACTTCTCATGAGAAAGAAATAACATTTCATTCCATATATGCGTGCATATACCAGTGGGATATGATTTTAGTATTATAATGCATTTATAATGTAGTCCAATTGGAAATTACAAATTTGTATAAAATTAAATAAACTACGTTTTAATTCACAGTCATATCTCCCTATTCTTAGAAGACCCTTGAATGGGATTCACAAGTGCAATCCACTTCAACGCTGCAGCCTTTTACTTCACGTCAATACGCTGGAGTTATTGCGAATGCACATCTCATGTTACACTCTCTTCGCTTTTAACCCGGCCAAACGTACCGATTTCCAAAGCATTTGTATAGAGGCTACTCCAGCTAACGTTAGCAGTTACATCATTTGAATGCTGATCCTAAAACAAACAGCTTTTAAAGAGCTCAGATAAAACTTTTCCATATCAGTCTCTCCTTTATGATGGATGACACCTGGTTTTATCAGTACTACAGTCTGACTTAGTACTGACTCGTGACGGGTTTCGGTGCATTTAAACATGTCATCTCGCTCATTTTGCAATACATATTTTAGTGGCCCTAAGGTATGGTAAATTACACTGCAACCAACAGAAAGTGGAACGTTTGCATGTCACAGGAGAGAGAATTCGAAATATTTTGCCTAGCAGGCCATTAACAATAACCATCACAATCACATTATCTGATCATCATTCAACACCTTCAGGAATCATACTGTATAGAAATTAGGGATGCACCGAAATGAAAATTCTTGGCCGAAACCGAAAACCGAAAATGAGGATACCAAGACCGAAAAACCGAAACCGAAACACCGAAATAAATTATTATGCCAATTATTAGTACAAATGCATTTATGGCTATCACTGTGTACTAACTTTACTAGGGGTGTGTGACAGATCACAAAACTCACGGTTCAGATCACATTACAGTTTTTGAGGCACGGATCGGATTATTTTTCAGATCAGCAAAAAGGGGGTGGGGAAAATCTAATAACAAATAAAGAAATTACAAAGATTTATAAAAAAGAACAAAGCTGGACATTAATAAGGGCAAACATAAGCATTAGGTACAGAAATCGAATTAAATGAGTCATAACACTGTCTTTATAAAATAATTATATTATTATTATTAGAGCTATTTGTCTCTTTGTTAGACTTAAGTAGGTTAATTGAGGTTACTGTCTCTTTAAATAAGCAAAGACTGGTTTATGACTGTAATCTATACACACACTTAAGACATAAACAAATGTTTTTATTAGAAAAAGAATACTTTGGAGATAATTTTGTTTATATGTGCCCTGTCAATAACAGAAAGATTTCACGTTTGCTTGTTTGCGTCTCACTCGTGTGTGCACTATTGAGGGCACTGAAACGCGTGCGCACACAGAGAACGAAGGCGAATCCCAAACAGCGCAGCATAAAAACGTTACGTTGTTTTTCATTACTTTATTCGGCACATGTATGTTAATGGACTATACAGTATGAGACACATTTGCGCGACTCTCTCTAAAGTTTACACATCAAGAGTTCTGATCTTTGAAGGGCGTACTCACTGTGATGATCACGTCTGGACCGGACACAACCGCATGTGCCTCTGTGCGTACTTTAGCGCCTTTTTGCGGTTAAATACATCCACGCCGCATACATGTTGCTTCAGACAAGCACGTGCAGGGCGCGGTTTCTGTTTGCGTCATCACAACATTTCGGCCGTATTGTTTCGGTGATAAAAGTCTTTCGGCCGAAAGCCGAAAATGCTCTTTTGGGCTATTTTCGGCCGAAAATTTTCGGTGGCCGAATATTCGGTGCATCCCTAAAATAAACTTGCCTTGCCTTGCCTTGGCTTGGCTTGCCTTGCCTATGACCACCATGTACCCATCCTCTGATGGCTACTTCCAGCAGGATAATGCACCGTGTCACAACGCTTGATTCATTTCAAATTGGGTTCTTGAACATGACAATGTCACCAGATCTCAACTCAATAGAGCATCTTTGGGATGTGGTAGAATGGGAGCTTTGTGCCCTGGATGTGCATCCCACAAATCTCCATCAACTGCAGGATGCTATCCTATTAACATAGCAAACAGTTCTAAAGAATGCTTTCAGCACCTTGTTGAATCAATGCCACGTAGAATTAAGGCAGTTCTGAAGGTGAAAGGGGGTCAAGCACAGTATTAGTATGGTGTTCCTAATAATCCTTTAACATCCAAGTAACATTGAATTTACATGTATTTAATTTGCTCATTTTTACCGCATGTATGCCTTATGGCAAGAAAAGTATGAAAATTATACATTTAGTAAAGAAAGAATTAGGTAATACATTGAAACATGCATTTGAGGCCATGCTAGTTTCATGAAAGGGAAGCCATGATGGTGGTTCCTAATAATACATTTCCGTGTGTCATATCGTATGGTCTAGTCGACCATCTAGCGTATGCAACATGATCGTGCTTTATATCATTAATATAATAACATTAGTAAACCCTTTCTGAAGACTGGATTTATTTATGTCTCTTCGGGTAAAAGCGACTGCCAAATGTATTTATGTAAACGTAAGACCTCACAGACTTGCATTGTTGGAGAGGCATGCATGAGACATATCTTGGTGCAAAATATTACATTCAATTCAATTTTGGAAGTAAGCAGCCACCCGGAACATCCTAGCAATCACAAAGCATTGACTAACAATCATCCAACCACATACCAACGCCCTGCTGAACCACCAGTTTAGCATAGGCATTGTACTTTGCTCAAGTCTTAGGCTATGTTTACACTGAATGTTTTAAATTTTCAATGCTGTAAAAAAGATGACTAAATACCATAGACTGTAAAAAAATTGACTTAGTCTCAATGACGTCACCCATAGGTTTTTGACAAGCTTTTTTTAAAGCCAATAGTGGCGGAGCCTGCCGTCACCATCTTGGCCGCACATTACTTGTGGATAACCGAAAATGGGTAAAGAGGCAGGATGTGGGTAAAGCTGAGGTGGCTAGTTGCTGAAACCATGACTGCCTAGCTCAACTGTAGTGACAACAGTGGCAGTTCACCTGTCACTCAAGTGGCCACGCCCCCCTCACAGTTGTCATGAAGGGCTATATTAGCTATACAGACCAAAAACACTTTTTATGCAGGCTGTAAACATTATTTTCTGCTGTTAAGTTGGGCATTTTAACATGGGGGTCTTTGAAAATTGACTCCCTTTTGGAGCCAGCCCTTAGCGGCCAGTCGATAGATTGCAGTTTACGTCACTTCCGTGTTGGCGTCATCAGAGAGATTGGAGGGTTGCCCCTCGCTAAATAATCTGTATCATTGTGCCAGGCCAGATGATGGCGATGTTACCTTATAAAGAAATGCTACATGCCTGCGCACATAAGCATTCTTCTACAGAGTGATAAACACAAACAATCAAGACAGCAACAAGCAACTTTGTTTAGACAGACAATGAGGTAGGTTTATTTGTACAAGAGAGCCTGGACTATAAACCGCTAACATTTTGTATACTTTTTGAAGAAGCGTTAGTAAACTCAGTAACTTGAGCAGCACAAACACAGTCCTGTAGGCCGCCAGTGTTGGTTATACAATTACTCGTGCATGTCTATAGACTGAATCATATCGACGGTTTCATCGGACGCACATGCAGTGACGTGATTACGCGTCTGTTCGGAACTTTACTTTCGGTTTCAGGTTTTTTTTAACTGTCTGACTAGTTGCTAAACTGAACTCTTGTACAAATACCTCATCAAAATAACAAATGTTTTGGTGTCCTAGGTAATCTACATGTTGTTTATTTTGCTTGTTATATAAATAAACTACTTTAAAAGTAGAGCTGTAACGATTAATCGTGCAAATGCGCGTTTTCTCAATTAATGAATTTTAACTATATTACGGTGAAATCCCAGCACACCCCAAAGCCAGGGGGTGCTCTCGTGCAGAAACTCCCTTTGTGGCACAGAAGCAGCAGAATTACAAACGCTATTCCAGGAATATCTTTATCGCTGTACTTCAAATTGTTTCAGGTATTTTCATGATAATAAAGAATATTTTGAATGATTTGGTTTACCGAGTGTTGCTTTTTAAATGCACGTTATAAATGACTCAGACTCATAATGATTAGAGATTGATAAGGACTTCCTACTGACCAAATGTCGTAGTACAGCCACAAGCTGTGCATGAAACACAGAATCGAAGCCTTGCCATTCAGAATCGATTTCAGACAGGCATTTTTAATGGGACAAGCGATTAATCGTTACAGCCCTATTTTAAAAGGACTTTGTTGTTTTTTATTCTTAGCGGAGTTTACCAGAAGTTACGTGTTGACTAGGGCTGAACGATACATCTAATTTTCTTCGTCACCGCGATATGAACTCACGCGATGAACACATCGCAACAGACAGCCTTGACGTGATGAATGAAGAAAAAACGTTAAGCGCATGTAATAAACGTTTGACCTATCACGTTTAGTCCTGAAGACATGCCCTGCGTCCCAAACCACATACTTCCACACTATATAGTAGGCGAAAAGCACTACTACTCGTACTCTTTGCATACTATATAGTATGGAAGTAGACAGTTTGGGACGCACAGATGGTTTGTGCGTTTATGCTAATAGGCCAATCAGGGGAACCCCCAAGTCAGCTCGCTCAGATTGATTTGTGAGGTGTCAGTTGCGATGCTGTCCCTGATAGCAAAAACGATGGCGAGGAAGGAGAGAAGAGAAAATGTGTTGTCAGACAAAGACCTTGTGGTGAAAAGGAACAGCACTTCAGCTATATCATGGAATTATTTTGGATTTAGGAGAGATGACGCCGCAAACACAGGTACTGTGGAAGCGGTTATTCACATATTGCGTCTATTGCACGCTCAAGTTCATTATTTCAAATGTAGGGCCGCAGTATGTGCGCTCTGGAAGAGCTGCGGTCGCGACTCGCATGCGGTGCGACGCGCTCGTTTTTTCCAGGCTTTTCAAAAACATTTTAACTTTTCAGAATGACACAAGCACAGCGTGCAGGTCATGTGACAATAACCTACGTGTCTAGCGTTTTCCATGCGTTTTTAGGCGCGACATGTGAATGGCCCCTAAAACATGAAAAAATATAAAATATTTATCGCAACTCACATCGTCATCGCAACATTAAACAATGTCACCGCACATCGCAACTTTTCCTCACATCGTGCAGCCCTAGACCACGAAAGCCGCTTGTTTATGTTGTTACTGCTGAAACCATCTATAAGAACATTACCTTATCACACTGTTCGACATAGTGTTTAAACTTGGGTACAACAAGCATGAAGACTGCACGATGATGACACTTATTGAATCGGAGGCTTTGACGGCTGCGACACATGTTAGCACAACATGCACTAGTGGTAAACAAATACCTGTAAGCAGGTTGTAGCAGCAAACAAACTGTGCGTTGATCATGCTGAATTTCTGACACTATCATAGCAATCTTTGGACGCAAGACCGAGAAAACATGCATCCTAAAACCTCTCTCACTGTACGACATAGGACCACCAATGAAGAGCCACAATCACAGAAATCACCACGATTGTTTCACGATGTTAATCTTTTGTCTGGGACAGCCAAAAATCGTGCAGTGTATCCCGGGCTTTAGAGGAATAGTTAAACCAAAACTGCTTCTTTAAATCTTAGTTTCAGCTGTAAGATATTTTTACATTAATAGATGTAATAGTATGGGGGGTGGTCTTATGTTTCAGGATCTGATCTTGTGACAAAAAGTTGCAATCTCAGGGATAAGTTAACTATGAACAAGGGAGTAACAAAAGATTATCTTGAAGCATGCTATTAAACAGCAAGTTTATCCCAGGTTGCTTCATGCTGTCTGTCCCTGCTGTAAAACATAAAGCCCACTAATTCAGAGGAACACGGGATGGGGGAAGCCCAGATCCTGCACGTAGCTCCCCTGAACCTTTGTAACCGTGCTGCCGTGTAAAGAATGCTTAATTACATCCCATTATTTTCCTGTTTTCCAGGGCAAGTTGCAAACAGAAGCCGAGCCTCTCTGAGTGTCTAATTCCTACTAACACATTCCATGCCCAGAATTCCAAAAAAAGCCTTTATTGTATCACAACCAGTGCAAAATAAGGCCACATTCCCAAACCTTCTATATTTTTGTGCTGGGTTCCCACAAAGAAAACTGATACAGGGACAACTTTATATCAATTGTAAGAAAATCAAAAGAAACTCAACACTGGATGTAAAGAGGAATAACAATATTCCAAAAGAAGAGCATTATTGCGAGCAAATGCTCTCCATCATTCAATTTTAATAACACGACTAAAGACAAAAGCTCAATTCTGAAATCTGGTAACCATCAAACTATATAAGAAAAAACATACTGCAGTAAAGCAATCTAGAGTGTTTGTGTATTTGAATTTCCCCTCAGGTATGAATAAAGTAATAAACCTTTTGAAGAATGTACAGTACAGAGTTATGACTCAAACTGGTATTGCACATTATTGCATTTGTCTGCCTTCTGCTTATTAATGTTTATTTTCAATAAGAGAAGTGCAAGAGCGAATACTTTTACATTTGACACAGTAACGGCAAATTTTATGAAGTCTGCAAAGGCGTGATGTTTTCTAAATCCAGCTCAGTACATCAACGCAGAGGAATGTTAGCTGGATCACGAATGATTAAGCTGTAACTAAAGTTCATGTATTTTTAATGAAGACGCGACAGCATGTGCATGTATCACATTCCATATACGCATGATATTGGGTGCCTGAGTGCGTAAGCGAGTATGCATTTGCATGTCCTTAACATGTGTGCAAAACTGACCAGTTTTAACCCACCAACAACCAGCCAAATCATCACATTATGATGATAACATAAAAAATTTGCTAAACGAAGTATACTGCAACACAAATGTAACATACTGTAGCTAATAGATGCAAAACATAATAGGTTAAGCTGAAATTTAAGGTGCAACTAAAATTCAGCAAGACTTCTTGAATTAATTAATGTTAAGGGTGGGAGATGATGTGACTGTCACTCCTTTGTACAGAACAGGAGTGTAAAGGCGTTTTCAGGCCAGAAACTAAGGGACCGAATGATGGGATCCCAAAAGACTGAGAAAATGTTGTGTGGTACACAGAGCCGTTGACAGCATCGGCCCCCTGCCAGCTTGATAGATGTTTGTTGAATACTAATGAAGTGATGCTATTTGAAGTGATGTGTGCGCCGTCTGCGTCTGTTGTAGGGATGGGCATTCGATTAAATTTTCTTAGTCGATCGTCGGGAGAATTAACGATCGACTATCGATTAATCATTAATATTTTTATCATAAAAAATAATTATTTAACTTTTATAATTAAAAAATGTTGAATACAAAAATACAGCGCGTTTTCCTCCATGAGACCTTTATTACAAGATCAACTTGTGGCAAACAGTTAAACTACATTTAGTTAGACAAACGGAACATATATGCGCTTGAATATGCGGTGCTCTAAAGCAGCGGAACCTGCAGCTGCGAGCCGCATTCTTAAACAGAGACTTAATTTGTTCCAAAAAATCAAGACCTCTTCATGATTATTTTTTTGAAATCAAAACGGAAGGTCAGAGATAACAAAGTATGGTGTCAAATATTGCACCCTGGTGGTAAAATGTTGAATTACTGCCACACAGTGAAATTCATTTAATTGCTTCAAGACCCACGCTACGCTAGGCAACGCAACCTGCATTAGATTAAAAAAAGTATTCGATTAATCAATAACAAATTAACGTCATCGACTAAATTCTTAACGATCAATTATCGATCATCGATTAATCATGCCCATCCCTAGTCTGTTGTGCACGCTTGGTTTATTGGGACTCTGTGGCAGTACAAATTTTGAATTTTGAAGAGATATCGTGTGTATTGTGAAAAGCAAGACACAAATAAAAATGTTCTGAACTGAAAAATACTTTTAGTTGACTTTAATAGGATTGTTTGCGGCAACAGAAATTGTTTATTGTTATAGACTTTTATAGGTCCAGATAATTTATCGAAACTAGCGAAATATCACGAATGCGCATATCAGAGCGGTATGCATATCGCAATGGATTTAAAAAAACTGAATGCTTTTATTATTGCAAAGTTGCAATTAGAATGCAATGTTAATATCTGTGTGTTTATAAAATCATTCGCATTCTCTGATGTGGAAGTTGATCAGCGATCAAAAAGCATTTATAATATGCATGTTGGCTACTATATGTATTTTTTTTACCTTGCAGTAAATATGAATACACATACATAAAAGTAATTATTTAATGAATATCTCACTGAAGTGGCTGCAAAAAAATCTATTCCTTACAGATCCTTAAGAATAGCATCCTTCACTTTTCTAAATTTGGCAATCGTGCTCATCAAAGTCTTGCAGCATTTCTTTAAATGCTGTTTTTCCACTGCATTAAATGACTTTGCAATGAATTGCATTACACTTTCAGTCAAGGAGCGCCATTAAATACGGTCTCATTTATACAGGCACTGCAGCTCCCCCTTGAGTTTTTAGAGAGATATGCAATCATTGTGGTGATCTGAAATTGCAATGAGATGATTATTTAATCAGTGAGTGCGTTTACATGCACAGTCTTACGCCGATTATGCTTAATAAACTGATAACATGTGGGGTCATGTAAACGCGTAAAACTGTTTTCTTTAATCGGGGAAAGCTCATAAACAGCGTAAGCAAAAACCGATCAGCACAGGTAGTTTTTTGCTCATTACGCCGATTTCGCGTGGCATGTAAACACCATAACCGGCTTTCTCACGGTTTTGTCCATGTGCGCATGTCTCCGAGTATGAAAGATAAACGTCACACGCAGAAGCGCAAAGTAACGCATAAAAGTCTCCGCTGGACTAAAGCAGTTGGCAGAGAAACTGTGAGAATAAAAGCTCATGTTACATTTACAGGTTCTGCACACACGAGAAGAGATACAACAGTACAGCTTAAGACAGATATGCCGTTGGCTTTTTGATCGACTACTATGTACTATAGGCGGTGACATCACTGTCTGCGAGAAAACTGATAAGTCTTCAAGTCCCATGTAAACGCAGTTGTCTGCATAGCCGGTTTATTGATTTGCATGTAAACGCATGAAAACAGTTTTCTGTATTAAGCAGATTTTTGATAGTTATCCGCTTATTCTGTGCATGTAAACGCACTCATTGTAACAGCCCTACCTACACTTTGGTAGTACCATTTTTGTGAATCGACAAAGCAGTTATGGGTTGGATGATTAATCGGTCAATAATGAATAATCTGTGCAGATCTTCTATAAAGATCTTCTTAAGGGTTTCTCGCAGAAAACATCTTAAAGTCTTATGCTACTTACACACCAAACGAGGTGTAGATTACTTGCGGGATTCAACCTTGTGTCATGGGATTTTTTTTGCTTGAGTTGAATATTTTCAACTTGGGCAAAGACGCTTGAGGGGAATAGTGCGTGTTTTTGCGGTAAACGTGGCGCCATATCGCGTCATTCACATCGCCCCAAGCAAGAACGCGTCTGATCGTGTCTTTGCATTGACTTTGCATGTAATCTACTCCCGCAAATCGTTGAAATCGCGTCTGGTGTTAACCCACAGTTAAAGTTAATCAACTAATGTCAAGTAATTTTCCAGCAGTACAACATTATACACAAACACCTAACCAATTCCAAACTTGTCAAAGCTGCCGTTTAACCTGTTGATGAACTACTAGCTAGTAAAATACCTTTCTTTGTTTACGTTAAACATATCAAGAAGACAAACAAATTATAAACATTTTGTACATTTTAGTGACCCTTTTTGAGGTTTCTACTAAAATACTCCAGTACTTTTCCACAAACAAAAAAAAAACCTCGGAAAGCATTGCATGCCAAATATTTCCAGAAACTGCTGAGTGGCCAACTGATTTGATACAGCCATAAATATATCCAAAATATTGCCAACTTGTACTTCGAACATGACTCAGGCCTCTCCTTTGGCCTCAAATATCACAGCCAATAATATATCTTTACACCTACAAAAAGTTTCATTAAACTACCTCACCAACAGAACAGACAGATTTAAAGCAATAATTTATCATTGTATTATCATGGCTCTAGCTGAACCAAAAACAAACACATGTTTTCTAAGGTTGTCCTTATCCTATCAAGACAGTTGGCCTGAATTTGCTGTGAAAACACCGGGGTCATGTTATGATTAACAACATGGTGTTGTAGTTGCAACACAATATATTAAAATGGTGATCCAACGTCCATCTAAACATCATTATTAATATGAACAAGTACCTAGATTATCCTCCCTTGTTTGATTTCACCCATGTGATTTGTCAACAACAATATCATAAAAATTATTGCTCTCCCTCACAGTGATAAGACTATTACTATGGCATATTATATTATAATATACATACATGTATATATTCATTATTCACCATATATACAGTAGTCAATTGTGGCAATGTCAATTATAATACCACTAATAATTTCTCACCTATGAAAACAGAACATGCTGTTTAACTAACAAACATGTGAGCTGTCAATCATAAAGATAGACAGTTACACTAATATCACCTGCACGTATAACGTTAGACAGGAAAACGTGTAGTTGTGATGATACCTTAACATACCCTAAAACTGTTAATTTAATGAAATTACAAACACTGATACCTTTACATCTACCTTCAGTTTGGTCCCAATCGCACATTATAAAATTACACCCTTACAAAAATATGAAGCCATGTTATTACATACTGTAATATGGTGGGTGGTATGTACATTGTATAATCTATAGGCAGATGAATTTAAAGCGAAGACACTTACTTCATCCTCTGAGAGTCCATAAATCGGTTCGAAATTCGTAGCCATAAAGCCAAATGGCAATTTAATGCACACATACACAAAACACACACACGCGCACTCGTGTCAAAGCTGGAACAATAGCAAAGTGCGTCCTCTCCCTGCCTCCAGCCAATACAAGTTGATCCAAAACACCGAAGTATTTAGGCAAAAAACGATTATCCTTTTAAACCATATCGCGACGCGATGAACAGGAGATGTAAGTCATCGGGTTAAATCTCACTTAATGGCTGAAAGTCGGTGAATACGAGCGTGATATCCCCAACAATATGATTCCCCTCGTCAAGTGCATACGCGAATCATTCACTTCCTTTCAGGATCCGAAACACACCCCACAGAAATGAATGACAGCTGAGTTGTCCAATGAAAAAGTTCTCTGAAACACCGGGAATGACAAAACAGCCAATCGGTACGGTTTAAGGGCGGGGCAAGGCTATTGCACTTTTTGGAGTAATCAGGGATGGGTAGTTTCCTGGATCACAATATGGATCGATTATTTTGGTTAATATATATGGCTGTATATATATATATAAATGCAAGAATGTTTATTAATTTTAGTGTTGATGATGTAAGCTCTTAAAAAAAACATGTATACACTTTGAACCTGATAGCGGGATTCCTGTGAAAAAATCTTGAACTTAAAAACTGGAGTCTTTGGTGCTTTAGCATCCTCTACTGTCATTGGATCGGTACTACCAATGTGTTTATTTTAAATTAACATTCCGCAATGGGCAAAATCTAAATGTTTTGTTAAATCGTGATTTACTGCACATTTAAAATATCCCAGGCCAACAAGACTTTTCTTGACTTCTTTTCTTGACAGAAAATGAGGATTCAATTTGGATCAGGATTTTTTTTAACCTGTTTAAAACTCACAAACCCTGGCATATGTGGCCAGAGTTAAATTTGGGAGGATTTTGGGGGGGATTTAACTTCCACCATTCCCCATGTTGATTGAAAAAAAAAAACATCCTCATTGTAAAACGGTTCCCAAGCCATGAAATATGAAATAATAAAGTATAAAGACCAGGATGTAAGAAATGACCAGTTTTCTAATCTAGACCAATATAATGCCAAAACAACACCATGTGAAATGATAACACCATTAACTTTCTGTTCTTACTTGCTTTATTTCACAGTGTAGGGCAATGCAATCTCTTAATTGATTCAAACCAGGATTTGAGTAATTAAAAATAATTGTGATGTGCAAAAAACAAACATTCTCACAATCTCTAAACCATATTCAAGTGTGCCAACGTTTGAACCCATTAAAGTCAACTAAGCCCTGTAAAAAGTGCTGGGTTGTTTTTAACCCAGACATGCCCTGGTGAAAATAGTGTACTAAATATATTTAATTTTGATATACTTCAGTATACTTGCGGTCACACTAATGACAAGTATACTTAAAGAGTGCTATTTTGGAACAACTCATTTTGTACTTAAAATATTTTAGTAATAAATATATGTAACTTGTAATACACTGGCAGAAAAAAATGGTTCCTAAAATTTTCAGCGTGCGGCCCCCCTTGTTTACAGTGCATTTTTTGCGGCCCCCCGAAAGAAAATTTATGACAAAAACAGTTTTAAAATGTAATATTTTAATTAAACAAAACACATAAAATTATACCTATTAGTGCTGTTGGTTAGTTGGCTTATTATTTTTTAGGTTTAATTACACAGAATTCATGATAAATGAATGTATTTTATAAAATGTCATAAAACTGGGGCCCCCCTGGCACCATCTCGCAGCCCCCAGTTTGAAAACCACTGCTCTAGGGTACCGTTTTGTACCTTTACAGGTATAAAAACATAATAAAATGTTGTACCTTTTGGGGTACATTACTGTTCCTTAAGGATCTATTTTGTACCTTTAAAGGTACATTTAACTGTTTTGTACCCCTAAAATGTATTTGGTACAAAATTGTTCATTAAGGTACACAATTGGTCCTTAGGGTATAATATTGTACACCATAAAGTACAACATTTCAATGTGTTTTATACCCATAAAGGTACAAAAGGTACCTTTTAGGGTACCACCCCAGCGACAGAAAAAGGAACAACTTTGTACCTTTTTTTCTGACAGTGTACATTTCTTTCTAAGTATATTTGTAATGTACTATTGCAAAGTTAAATATTCTGAAAACAATATGGGGTGGGTCAATAGGAAAGAACACACCGCTTGGTTAAAAATGACCCAATTGCTGGGTTGTTTAACCGTGGTTATGTAAAATTTTTTTAGAGCATGGTATTTTTGTTGGGACTGTCCCTTAGAAATATTAAACAAGGGTTTACTACAGTAAAAAAAACATGGTTACTGCAGTAAAACCATGGTAACCACAAAATAACCATGGTTTTGACAAAAAAAAAAAAACCGGTTTTGTTAATAGCAATCAATAGATCAACAAAAACATGGTACTTCACTTTTACCACAAAAAACATGGTTAATTTTTGTAAGGGGTTACAGTGATATGGTTTGTCAGAAAACACTACACTCTAAAAAACAAACGGTGCTATATAGCACCAAAACAGTTGCTTTGGATCGTAACGATAGAAGAACCATTTTTAGTGCCATATAGCACCGGTGAAGAACCAGTGAAGCACCAGTGAAGCACCAGTGAAGCACCTGTGTAGAACCATATAGTGCTATGTAGAACCATATGTGGTGCTATATGGCCCCTATATGGTTCTACACTGGTGCTTCACTGGTGCTTCACTGGTGCTTCACTGGTGCTTCACTGGTTCTTCACCGGTGCTATATGGCACTAAAATGGCACTTCTATCGTTACGATCCAAAGCAATTGTTTTGGTGCTATATAGCACCGTTTGTTTTTTTAGAGTGTATTTAGGCGGCAGCTTTTGCAAAGTAAACATTTTTCACATTCTTCTATAATATATACTTTAAAGGTCCTAAAAAAAAATACAAATTTGTTTTTATGTTGTAGAGCACTGTGATGCCAGCGCAAAGGTTATTTGTTTGATACACAGGGAACACATAGTGATTCAAAATTAATACTTATGAATACAATGTCTAAAAATGGTCCCCAGTATCAGAGGTACATGTGGGTACCAAAGAGTCCATATTAGTAACTCAAAGGTTCATAGGCCTATATCTGTACCTAAATGGTAGGATCTTTTTAAAGGATACAGTGACACCTTGGGATCATTTTTGACATTTTTTTGACAGTGTAAGTGAAAGATGTTAACTATTTTTTTAAAGGATTGTTCTCATTGTATTAACAAATACACTGCAGGACAATTAAAGGGAACTTAAAGCTGAAAGAAATAATGATCACTTACAAGACCTACACAATTTTTTTTTTTTACCAGTAATCATAAATGTTTAACTGAAAATCTTGATGTTTATATGTTTATAGTATTTGACAAGTTTTTAATGTACCAGTAGATGTCCTCATAATGTCACAAAAACATAACCCAGTTTAATGGAGGAGCGGTTTATCACACAAGCACTGTAGTGGACACAATATTCATGGTTTTACTAGAGCTGAATAAATAAAATTAATAATTAAACTTAAATTTCATAGAATTAAAGAAGTTTGACAGCTGGTCACCATTCATTTTTATTATAGGCTACTGTATTGAATAAAGCTATGTGAGCATTCTCCTCCTGTTTCTGAAGTAAAAAAAGTCATAAAACCTGAGGATAGGTTTGTGATGTCAGAACTGGGTAAACTAAATCATTAAGACCTATTAGCTTGGTTTTATTATATATATAGGGGCCTTAAAATGTGGTATCTATGAGATTGTGTTAAATGTAGCAGCCGTGTATAATCTCTCATCAGCCTCAAGCTACTGAAATACAACAAATGAATTACCGAGACTTGTTGGCTTAGGTGAACCTTAGACATCAATATTAGACCAAGCTTAAAATCCATTGTTTTCATAAATGTCATGTTTTAAAATCAACTCTAGATCCAGATGGCAGAATTGCATAACACTAAAAACACATCGGGTGGGTTGTAAGGCAGGGAATCTCTTTCTGCTTACTCTCTTCCCACCAAAGCACAAGCATGAATGCTGTCATTTGTTTGGAGTTACTGAATGTTTTCAGAATGTGGTTTGGTACAAACAGTACAGTTTCTCACCGGGTGTGCCGAGTTGGATAGCTCTAGAGGGGCAGTATGGATATTTGGAGACTTCATCTGTACTGTCTGTCAGAGCAGATTTTGCACACATCTCTATTATTTAAGCGTGCATAAACATGAATTATTCCAAAAGCATAAGGGTCAAAGTTCACTGCTAGGGTCATGACGCTTATATCGGTTTAAGATTTAATACTTGGTTAGCCCAAATTTAAAGATGAATGCAAAATCCTGTGGATTTGTTTGTGCATGCTGGGGAAGATTATTTTGTCATTCATTGGGCAAGAAAGTACTCGTATGTAAGTTTTTTTGATCAAGTTTTGTTATTAGTGTACCATAGTACAGTGGTTCTCAAACTTTTTCCGCATGCGGCCCCCCTTGTGTACGGTGCATTCCTTCGCGGCCCCCCAAAGAAAATTTATGACAAAAACGGTATAACATTTTAATTAAACAAAACATATAAAGTTATACAAAGTAGTGCTGTTCACTCTAAAAAAACAAACGGTGCTATATAGCACCAAAACAATTGCTTTGGATCGTAACGATAGAAGAACCATTTTAGTGCCATATAGCACCGGTGAAGAACCAGTGAAGCACCAGTGAAGCACCAGTGAAGCACCAGTGAAGCACCAGTGTAGAACCATATAGGGGCCATATAGCACCACATATGGTTCTACATAGCACTATATGGTTCTACACAGGTGCTTCACTGGTGCTTCACTGGTTCTTCACCGGTGCTATATGGCACTAAAAATGGTTCTTCTATCGTTACGATCCAAAGCAACTGTTTTGGTGCTATATAGCACCGTTTGTTTTTTAGAGTGTTGGTTAGTAGCCTTTTTTAGGTTTAATTACACAGAATTCATGATAAATTAATGTATTTTATAAAATCATAAAACGGGGGCCCCCCTGGCACCATCTCGCTGCCCCCTGGGGGCCCCGGACCCCAGTTTGAGAACCACTGCCATAGTATACCACAGAAAAACCAGACATAAATAAGTATCAGCAGAAAAATGTGTTGCTTAAAAGTTGATGCAATAAAAGATGCAAACACAAAGACCAAGCACACCAAACTAAATGAAACACAGTAATTTAGTTAGGGTTATTGGGGTTTACACTTACTGTATGCATTTTGCAGACACCTCTATCCAAAGCAAATTCAAACGATATATTTTATCAGTAATGTTCCTATGGTATCGGACCCACAATCTTTTTACTAAGGCAACTCTCTACCAACTGAGCTACAGGAACAATGGGGTCAATAAAGCAACCTAGGACTATAAGTTTGTTTGGGAAACAGAAAGTGATAAAAAGGGCTCACTAGCTGTTTACATGCAACTAAATAATCCATTTGTAATCGGACTGATGGCTCATTCAAACTGAAAAACTTTATGTTAACACTTTAATTGATCCGACTGAGGACGATCTGAATGAAATTTTGATCAGATTGAAAGGGGGGTGCTGACTGAACTGTGATCCGATTATCAGGATAAAACTTATGCACATAAACGCAATATTTGTTTCCGGATGAACATGTGTATACAAACATTTGAATCGGACTGCAAATATAAACTGCACAGTACTTTCGGATTGAATTCAGTCAGATTGCCGAAAATCGCTGCATGTACACATGGCCACCGACCTAAGTACTGTTAAAGGTCTAACGTTATGATGGATGCCACCATCTGAAAAAGTGACACAGTGTTACCCTCATTCAGTGTTTGAACAGCTGGCATGAGCCTGACATGCAGTTGACCCTAATGACAGCTCAATCTCAGAGATTAGAGAAGCAGATCTGAAAAGAGACAGGGAGGGAATTGAGCCCTGTGTGTAAAAACACAACACGTTCAGGAACAGTGACTGACAGTTCACTCTTACTGTACATCACAAAAGGTGTGCTTTATTTTAATCTCCAAAGAAAAACAGCATCTATCTATCCCAGCTCCTGCGTCTTTCAATCTCCTCATGATTTAACAGACTTTATATAATGGATTACAGTACAATGCACAATTCATCTGGGAACGAAGCCTTTGTAAAATGACTATGACCTTGTGGTTCATGAGACATCCTAGCATTATTATTACACTGTCAGAAATAATGGTCATAAAATCGTCCCAAGCTGGCACTAGGGTAGTGCACTATTAAATGGTCCTGATGTGTACCATTTAGTTACAGATATGTATACACTTGGTACCACTATGTACTTACAGTAAGAGGTATGCACTCTTTGTTACCAATATACACTAATAATATGAATTTTTGGTTAAAAATGTGTACTTTTAAATGGGGAATTCCCCAGGTACCTAGCTGTACATTTATCCTTTTGTTGTGAGTAAATTTTTCACTATAAGTGTACCACTATTCAGTCTGACTGTGCATGACACTTAAAGGGGACATATCATGAAAATCTGACTTTTTCCATGTTTAAGTGCTATAATTGGGTCCCCAGTGCTTCTATCAACCAAGAAAATGTGAAAAAATATCAACCCAGTAACTTAGTTTTGGTAAACCATTCTCTACAAGCATGTGAAAAAAATAGGTCATAAAATTTGGCTCCCCTTGTGATGTCAGAAGGGGATAATACATCCCCTTAATCTGCACTATCCAACAACGACACTGTCATTACTGCAGATATCAGATCATTTGCATTTTAAAGACACACCCAAAAAGCACATTTTGCTCACACCTACAAAGTGCCAATTTTAACATGCTATAATAAATTATCTATATGGTATTTTGGAGACACCAACGATTTATTTTACATCTTAAAAAAGTATTGTGAGTGTACCCTTTAAAGCCCAATGCATTTAGCAAATGGTTGGTTCAATAAAAACGGAAACAAATACTGAACTTTACACCAGTAAAATGCAACTTTACCTTATGACTTCTCTTTAAGACTTTATTTAATGACTTGAATATGAATATGTTTTAAGAGCCCCTTTTATCTACCCATATAGTCTTTCAGCTGACCAAGTAAATAAATAATAATTGTCAGAGGTCATACAGAGGGAACTACAGTATAATATTTTTGAACCTTTACAGAGTGCATATCCTCCTAGGCGAATGACTGATCTTTGATCTAAGACTTTCTTCTGTGTGCTGGGTTAAATGTTTTAGCACGGGGTTGAATCATGCCATGGGCCATGGAAAATTTTATATGAAGGTTTTAAAGTAAAACTATTTTTAGAGCAAGTGCTCTAAGTCAAAGCTTTGATCCTGTTTTAATAAGAAGAAACCCCACCAAGTATGAATCTGACCTTAGTGCATTATACATAAAATCTTATCAGTGATTTGGAAAAAATAAGAGAAAATGTTTTAATAAGTGTAAATATCCTTACAGTTCAGAAAGCATCTTTTTAGCAAATGCAGAGACAGTGTAGACCTTTAAGTCTCTATTAATATATTAAACCTGTTCCAAAACCTGGAATAATGGGATAATTAAAAGGTCTGAGAATGTTGCTAGTCATACCGCAATTTAAGGTCAGCTTCCCTTTAAACATTCCACCTATTTTAAGTACATTTTATTTCTTCTATTTTGTTCAAGCATTAGCCTTTATTAAAATTGTATCATTGAGTATGTCTTTTCTTCTCATTTAATCTTTAGACCAGCAGTCTCCAACATGGTGCCCGTGGGCAGGTTGCCCACATGGAACCTGCGAGTTGCCCACCAAAGCACATTCTATTAATAGCCTCAATGTTAATATTTATTATTAGCTTGACTTCTTTTAGGTATGTTAGTATTTTAAACAATGATAAAACATATCAACAAGTAAAATAAAATAAAATCAATAGATAAACCAAAACATTTTGAGTATATGTAAAAAAAGTTGCTGTAATTATGCAGCTGGTTGCTAGTAACTTACTGTAGAAGATAATATAATGTTCATGAAACATTTAACTTTGAACAAACTGTTGCCAGTAAATAACATAAATGTAAAATCTACAGTAAGTTGTTGGCAGCTAGTTGCCAGTAATACCCATTAATACTGTAATTTCTACAGAATTTTTTTACAGTATATAAAAAATAGCCCTCCAGAATGTTTTATCCATTGTGATAGCCCTTGCTCACAAAAAGGTTTGAGACCCCTGCTTTAGACAATGATACATTCTACATATACAGTCAATTATAAAATGCAACAACTGAAAAAAAAATGAATATCTTATAATTTAATATTAACTGTCAATATAATCTGAACCTGAATCTGGTTTAATGGCTTAAAACTGGCAATGTAAAAAATATAATCTATGCCAGGAGTCTCCATGGTGCCCAAGCAGAGTCTGTGAGGTGCCCGCCAAAGCACATTCTAGTCTCAATTATAATATTTATTAATTACATTTTTTTATATACGCTTGGCTTGGTTTACGTATGTTAACATTTGAAACAATACTAAAACATATAAACAAGTAAAATAAAATAAAATCAACCAGTAAAACAAAAAAGTTTTGAGTAGACTACATCAAAAAGTGGCCCTCCAGATTGTTTTATCCATTGCCCACAAAAAGGTTGGAGACCCCTGATCTAGGCTGGATTAACCCAGATAAGGATATGTATAGAAAAGTGCATCTTTTGATAACAAATGTACGTTTTAGTAATGAGACAGTTCCACATCCTGATGCTGTGTTTTTCCATGAGTAACAGGAACATCGAGCAATGGCAACAGATAGAGGAAGTTCCTTTGTGTCCTAGTAATTCATCAATTTATTATCGCCTCGATGAGACATACTGAGCGGCAAACAAAGCACTTGAGATCATAATGGCACAGACTTTATCGCAAACAGGTTTTACAATGTTTGAGCAAGAGCATGGATATACAACCATGTGTTTGAATGGTCATAATTTACCGCCAGGCCACTCATGCATCAGAACAGGCAGTCTGTGTGATTCATTTCACTTAGTAACAAATTAAAAGATCTGCCAATCCTGTCTGGATTTTCATGCTTGTATTTATACACATCTATCCATCTAAATCCAACTGTCTGTTTGTCCATCTCTTAATCATCTCTATGACTGCTTGTGTCTGGTTTTCTTTGATCTGATATTTTTTATTTTATTCTTTTTTATGTTAGTTGAACTTTGATTTTTTTTTAAACAGTACAATTCTGTCTCAGAACCACAGACAAAAGCTGTTTGCGGATTTATCTAGATTACAGTGTAAGTAATGTCTATTTAATATGTAGTTATCATATATTTTCTGAGCGTTTACCCATATTTTATCTCTATAATTACACAATTGCCGCTCATCTTTTCATTGTGGAAAATATTAAAATGTTTGCCTGACTGATTCAATTCATTAAAATAAAAGTTAAAATATATATATTTTTTAGAAATGAATCACAGCATCAGTGGCCACTGCACGCAGAGTGGGCGTGGTTTCTAGTGCGCGGCTCCGCCCATACGACCCGCCCACTCACAGACAGATCCTGTAAGACAGGAGATAGCGAACTCCCAGAGGCATTTCATCTACCTGTGAGGTGAATGAGTGTAACGTTACATCTGCGAAAAACTCAAGAAACGCATAAAAACTGCGCATAAAACTATAAACAAATAAACCTAACGAGTTGTTGGTTACATAACTTGGAGGAGCAGAAATCGGCGAGGTGAATGTAGTCACCCTGAAGACTCAGATCAGTGATAAAGAGGGATTATAAGATCTCAATTTTACCGTATGAATAAGAGGTAAGTACAGGCATTTATTTTAACACCGGTCATTTTCATCATTTAATTCAGTATTTTAGATTCGTTATTATTGTATATTTGAATAGAATTGACATTCAGGGAAAGACAATAACTGATTGTAAGCGATGTACCTAAAGTTACTAACGTTATTTAGAGTCTTGCTTATGTATAAATAATTCATCTATTTTAAATTATATTTTCAGTCAGTATTTGTTAAATGGCCATAGCATAAAGCGTATTTTTATTGTTTTTATCAACACACTGCCACTTTTGTCTGAGGGTGCGAAAAATTGATTACACTTTACAGTTTTCACATCGTATTCCGAAACTTCTAAGTAATATTGACATTATCATGTATACCACATATTGTATCCTAATATAAAATGTTACTCAGATATTTTGTTTTCAGTAGCTGATGATGTCACAGCAGGGATTTACAGTTTAATAATATTAGCCGAGTGGAAAGTGCTGATATAGCTGTTCATTATGTAATGAGCTTTCAACCGGTCTAATCCTGGCTATAAGTGGACACACGACACGTGTCCATGAAGTTATCTGCAGTTCTCTTTCAGATTCACTTTAATAGGTGATATGATTTCTAATAGAGTCAAGTTCTGGTTTGAGATGTGTCGTATGAATATTTTATTGTCTCTTCTGAGGAGTCCTGGCTACAGGCAGCCACAAACCTTTTACAATGTTACACATGCAAATTTTAGTAACTGTGTGGTTCTCCCACTATCTATTCCATAGGATGATAGTTTTAATGATCCTGGGTTTTTGAATAGCCTACTTTTGAATAGTTATTGATACGTTGGTGTCAGTTAGTGTTTAGAGAGTAACAGTTAGGTTTGTCCCTTAATGACCCAATGCTGGGTTGAAAATCACCCATCATATTTAAAACCCTATAACTGTCACTGTCCCACAGGTGGGACGTTTGGCATTACATATTTAAAACAATAATTACATAGTCTAAACCTACACCAATCTTGACATACTTTATACCGTTGGAAAGCTCTAAGAATGTAGTTTTAATATATCAACACCATTTTGAAAAAAAAAGTATGTAGTAAGAGTCATTTTCTAAAATGTCGCAGACCAACAGTTGGGCCCAAAATGTTATTACATATTTATTTGTAAATATCCCATTAACCTGAAATAACCTCGACAAACTATATATTGTTGGAAAGCTCAGGGAATGTAGTTTTCATATTTCAAGGCCATTTGATGATAGAATTTGTATAGGGACAGTTATTTTGTTAAATGTCACTCACCCCATAGGAATACATATAAATGATTATAAATTTATAACACTAATACCCTATAAACTTGAAATAATCTTGACAAACTATATATTGTTGGAAAGCTCTAGGAATGTAGTTTTCATATTTCAAGGCCATTTGATGATGGAAATTTAGTAGGGACAGTCATTTTGTTATTTGTCACTGACCCAGTAGGAGTCCATATGAATTCGTATATATTTATAATTCTAATATTCTTCAAAATGAATATATGAATCTTCAAAAATCTTGACAAACTATATATCGTTGGAAAGCTCTAAGAATGTAGTTTTCATATTTCAAAACCTTTTTGCATTAAACACAATGCAGAGACAGTAATTTATCAACTTTTGACAAGATATTGCAACTAACCGTTGACACCTAGTGGCCTTGGTTGGTAAAACCACTAAAAGTGTGACAGAAACTTCATTTTTTGTTATTTTCACCTAAAATTTGGTTCAGAACTAGTTGAGACTTGTGTCTTTATTGGTGTGGTGTTTTGAGAGTAAAACATTTTAATTTTTATATACATTTGATTAGAGAGTATATACTTTATTGCATTATTTTTATTATTTAAAATAAATTTAAACGGGTATAACTTTTTTGTCATTTAATATTTACAACTTCAAACACCTCAGTGTAAAACTATAAATTGTCTTCTTAAAAAAGAGACCAAGATTTTGCTTCTAAACCAAAGAATGCCAGAGTTATAGTAATTTTAACGTGCAGATCACCTTTTCACCCCCCCACTCAAAAGGGTCAGTGACAGTTATAGGGTTAAAGTGTAGTTTTATTAGTGGCCATAAAAATAATCTTAATTATTCATCTTGATATGGTCAATAAACTGAGGTTAGACAAAGAGTTATCAGTAACTGTGAAAGTTAAAATCTGTCTTTTATTTGTACATCTATTATTGTGTATATAGCAATCAAACTTTTGCATGTGGCACTGCAAAGAATGTGTCTGACAGCAAACATTTGCCTGATTTCATCCCAGTTAAAGTGAGACTTGCATCCATTTATCTGACTGTATCAACGATAATGTGCCGGCTGTTCAAGTTGAAATAAATGTGTAATTTCTTGGTTAAGTCCTGCATGGTGAAGCAGGTGGTAAAGACCATGATAACATCAGTCAAACATGTGCTGAGAGAGACCGGCGTGTGTTTGTGTTAAGTAGAAAAGTGTACTATGAGTTGTTGAATAATATGTTTATCTGACTTAAACCAGTTTTGCAGCTTTTCACATAATGCGATCTTTACATTTGAAAAGGGTTTGTGTACAGTTTAAATAATGTTAAACGTTCAAAAAATCGATGAGCAGATTTTATGCATTAACTTATTTCTTGTTTTTCTTGTTTCAAACCAAATGCTGGATTCTTAGGTTGTTCAATGGTAAAGCATTGCAATCGCTGGGCAAAAGGTTGTGGGTGTACAGTAGCCTATCTTGTAATGCACAAGGTCCGATACTGATATTACAGATCATGTAGACAGTAGGGATGCAGCGATTATAGATTTTGATGGTACGGTTATAGTCTGATAAATAATCACGGTTGTACGGTTATTACGGTTATTAAGGATTCATTTATTTTACAACATTAATGTATAAAATCACATGAATAAATTTTTCTCTACAATTCTTGGACAAATGATAATAATAATAACTTGGCTGGCTTTGACTTAAACCGTATAGGTGCCTTTGAAACCTGTAGGCTATTCATTTTAATGATCTTTTGAATAAATGTAACTTTACATTTGGACTGAATAAAGTTATATTATTTTGGTTTGTTTGAAGTATTGAAGTAAAATATATGAAGTAAAAATGATAAGAGCCTCTCAAAATGAATAATTACACAGGGTCATCCTGAACCAGGTACTGCAAGTCATTTTGACAGGTGAAGCTTAATATAACACAAAAGTCAAATATAAATATTAGGGGTGGCAAGATTAACGTGTTAACTAATGCTATTCATTAATTAATCATTAACGCGTTAAAATAATTCAACGTAATGAAATGCAGTCAGACCACCAGGAGCCTCGCCCGGGTTTGATCCGCGAGCAGGAGGTTTTTAATGCTGTACAGAGTAGACCGATTGGAGTGTGGCTCTTTCACGTACAGATGCAGATGCGCGCGCACACATCCACGCACACGCACACACAAACCAGATGCACGAACAACCAAGAGACGCGTCACGCGCACATATTCTTTTGAACGCGGAGCTTTGTCATACAATGCACAATCCAGATGCACGAACAACCAAGAGACGCGTCACGCACACATTCTTTTGAACGCGGAGCTTTGTCATACAATGCATCATGACGCATGCGCCTCTTGGTGGTTCGTGGATCTGGTTTGTGCGTGCGTGAAACAAAAACACGCGGTGTAGCGAAGGCTTTACGGTTACTTAACCGTGACATTTTAAATCGCGGTTAATAGTGAAACCGGTTAATCGCTGCATCCCTAGTAGACAGATAACCCAATATTTTGAACCGATATTAACAAAAAAGTACTGAGATGCCCCTTCGCCCACTGGCACAGTGGCTACCCCAAACATAGCACTGTTGTTTCACAGCAAGAAGGTCCTGAAAGAAATCATGTAGAAGTATTATTTATTGTCATTTCAGGTTAACTAATGTAGCTAACAAATTGTACCTTATTGCAAATTGTATATGTTTAATTAATGCATCATGGCCAGTAAAAATAGTTATGGATGCCAGTAAATTTTATCATGTCATCAGCCAATGGCATGTGTGGCAAAAAGTTAGTTTTAGGCCCTGGTTTGGATGAAGAGTGTTTGACTTAGAGTCTGCAAGTCATAACAAAGGTGTTCAGTTGGGTTCAGGTCTGGGTTTATGACCAGTCAAGTTCTTCCACACCAGACTGAATCAATCATTTCTTTTTTAACCTTGCTTTGTACACTGTAAAAAATAATATGCCATATCTACTCTAAAATTGTGGCAACAGATTACAAGCAATATCATTAATTACATTCAACAAATAAAAATTGTGTTAGATTGACTATAACACAATAACACAGTAATATTTCCTAAATCCGTCTGGTCTAAAACAGCTAATTTGTATTACGTTGGATTTATTCAGTATTTGCTGTATTCGCAGGTACAAAATGAGAATAGCTTAATCCTTCACAAAAACAATAAGTAGTTTTTATTCCAGTCATTTTTAAGTCATTATAACACAAAGAAATTATCAAACTACATGAAATTAATAATTTTCAATTAAGTTTACGTATTCAATTTCATAAAATCTACAAACCTACAGAATGACTTTTTACAGTGTACAGAGGGGCAACATAAAGGACTACCCGATGGCCTGGGGCCAGCGTGAGATACGTCTGGGGCCCTCAGACACTAAAATATATTTTCTGTTTGTGTAAATATAATTATTTAACATCTTATAAGGACACATTTACTTGGGTAAAACACGCTGAAAGAAACAAACGATGCAATGATTTGCACAGTTTGCCGTAATTTTTCAGGTAAAGCAGACAACTCGGGAGCCTTTTTTCATTTGAACATGCAACTACCGTAAACAAAACCTCATTAGAAAAGCCAACAGCACATAGCATCGTGCAAGGGTTGCCGATAACCCTTCATCTGGTTTATATATTTAAAGAAGAGCATTTTTTCTGGGAGGCATTAAACTTTTGTGAAAGTCATGAAAAATGCGGGCGGGGAAAGAGTTCAAATTTTAAAAATCGCCAATTGTCTTAACAAATGAATAAAATGTTTAGGTATATAATTATATTTGTCTTTTGAATTATTATTTTAAATATGTGACACTGAAATCTTTTTTTGGTGGGGCAGTGAAAATTTTGGTCCCACTGGGCCAGTATAAAAAATAATTTGCGCTGATCTCTTAATTATCTAAATATTATGAAATTCCATAGCATTAAGATTTTTGATAACTGAAATGACTAAATAGTCAAACCTGTTTATTAGAAGTGGGCGTCCCAAAACTTTTTTCTTTGTGGTGTATATATGTCTGGTGTAAAAATAAAAAATAATGTCAAAATTAAGAATAACAAGGGCTCTGACAAAATATTTTTTTAATTATATTAAAAATATCTGATGTTATTCTAAGAACGGTTAATAACAATATTACTATTAATATTAATAAGTCATATTCATGTTAAATAGGGCTGCATAATTATGACAGAAATGATCGATTATTCACCTTGATATTGTAATTGTGATTATTATTGATGATTAATAGGCTTTACATTTAACTTTTATAATAACAAAATAATATAATGTAAATAACAAATAATTGTTATGCTGTTAGTAAAAATCCAAAATTTATGGCTAAAGGACATGTCAACTTATCAATTTTGAAATCTCTGATTCATCACTGTATTTAGTGCCCAAACATACTGCCGAAATGCATAGAAATGAGCACAAATGGACAGTTGTAAATTAGGCTTTTGGCGATTATGTAAAACAAACGGTGCTATATAGCACCAAAAGTGGTTCTTTGCTCGTAATCATAGAAGAACCGTTTTTAGTGCCATATGCATATAGCACCGGTGAAGCACCAGTGAAGCACCTGTGTAGAACCAAATAGGGGCCATATAGCACCACATATGGTTCTACATAGCACTAAATGGTTCTACACAGGTGCTTCACAGGTGCTTCATCGGTGCTATATGGCACTAAAAACGGTTCTTCTATGATTACGAGCAAAGAACCATTTTTGGTGCTATATAGCACCGTTTGTTTTTAGAGTGTAATCTTAATGTTACTTTAATGTTAATGTTACCAACTAGCGCATTTCAAAATGAAATAATTTTATTGTCAAATCTGTTGATATGAACGATAATCATAAAAATGCGATAATAATGTGCCGATAATCAATTGACCCTATAATGCACTGTAAGTTGCTTTGGAAAAAAGTGGCCGCCTAATGCATAAATGTAAACATTCTGACCAATATTTACCCAACAATGCGTTAAACCAACCCAATATTTTTTAAGTGCAGGAACAGAAATGTAAATCACTACTTTTTAGAAACTTTTAATGCAATTTCTTCTAGGAAAGAGCATAATTTCCATTAGCACAGTAATATTTGTGCATAAGACGTATAAATCTTTTCTAGGCTTAACATAATAGCAATGCTTAAAAAAGTATTTGCATGCATGATTATAGATGCAAGTCTAACGGAACATCATGCAGACGTTCAGTAATGCAATGTCTTCACTGCAATGAAGGCAGTTAAAGTGTCCTGTTAGCAGGACTTACCGTGCTGTCAAAATTAACCTAACAATTTAAAAGGCTTTCAACATAGACATGTTAATGCAATAATGATGAGTGCAACAACATGAATTTAGGAGAATCAATGGGAAAACCGTTTGTAGACAAAGCAGCGCAAATTTTTTGGAATGAATATGTCACGGTCTTGTAAGAACTTGGATTCACGTGGCCATGCATGAATGCTGATATATATCTCGATTTCTAGGAAAAGTTTGAGAGCTTGTATGACTGGTTTTACCCATCATTTACCCAACTTTGTTAATCCATCAACATTGATCAATCTACACAAACACCGAAGGGCTTTTTTTCAGCATGTTGACATACATTTTGACATCGTAGAAACTGTACTACTCCCTCTTGAAAAGCTAACCACAAACTGCTTTCCAGGAATATATTCTTTTATACCACAGGGCTGTTGAATGCTTTATTCTTTATACTAAGAAATGTTCTTTAAAATGCACACCTAACCTGTCAAATGTCTTAAATTAACCACCTAAGCAATGTTTGGTGGTAAACGTGGCATACGCGAAATAATTGACTCCGGTCCATTTAATTAATTGGAAATATTGCACACTCCTTTTCGCATCATGCCACATTACAAACTTGGGTGTGCATTAAATTCGAATAATTCAAGGGCCCTTCGTCAATTATTTTTTCGGTATATTATGCTGTGCTTGTGCCAGCTGGATTTATAAATATCTTTCTTTCCCTTATTAGAGAGTGTATCCCTCATTAAAGAAACAAATTGCAATTATTTAGTATAGCACATGGCAAGTTTGCAAGTCATACAGGTAGAAACAAGTCACACATATAACTTGTAATTCATCTGTTTATACTTTTGCATACGACCAGAATGACATCAGACTACAGCGGTTTGCATTGAATTAGTTTTATCCCACTTGGGCAACTTATTACACCCCGCCCCCTTAAAAATGCAATTCCACCTGTTAATAATGTATTGCTCTTAATCCCAAACTGTTTTACGTCTTAATCTGGTTAACTGCAGATCACATTTCAGGTCTGTCAGCTGTGTGACAGCATACCTTTATTCATACCGCTGAAGGTAAAGAGAGCATTCAGGGTGGATCTGGCTCAAACTGGATAGTTGCATATTCTGAAACTAGTTAAGAGTTATGCTGCGGGGGCTTGAGATGAGAACATGGTTCTCCGAAAAAACACAGATTCTGTTTGATGAATGTAAATATTACTGTATCATATCAAACAAATCTTTTTTTGTTTAACACAAAGGTGAGCATGACACAGTGTCAGAAAAGGACAAACCCAAATGTGCAGCAGGCAGCTTTACAGTTTTTGAAAGGTTGATGTTTGTTTTGGCCTTTCATTAAATTTATTTGTTTAATTGAGCCACTTTGGCACTTTCTGGTGAGGATTTCATAGCACTCTTCTGGAAAGATCAGTGTGGATGAGATTTCTTCATGAGTATCTATCTATAAGGAAGCTTTGAATATGTTTTTTTGGGCAATGACATTGCAAACAGTTGCGTTGTAATTTAACTTTTGCTAGGTTGTTTAAACACAAAATGCTGGGTTGTTTTAACCCATTGTTGGGTCAAACATGAACATTATTTATTTAAAAATTAACCTTTGGCACAGAGATACTAATAATGTAATACACAATTAGTCAGAATGCATGAGTCCCCTTTTTAATGTATAACAAGCTTAACAGTAGTGATAGACTGATATATCGGCCGGCCGATATATCGGGCCGATATTTGCGAGTTTTATGTGTATCGGCATCGGCCGATATGTAACTGCCGTTTTCGCCGATTTTTTCCGGCATTTTTTACAGAGTGGTGGAAGCCGCAAGCGATTGCAGGTCATGTGACTAAAAACAACCAACATTTCCATGACAACATCAAAAGATGGTTCCATAGCACCCTCACCTGTTTTTACTATTTGTTAAGTATAGTTTTTTTTAAATTCAATAAATGTTACTTTTTTTAAATTGAGACTTGTAACATTTGGCATCATCGTGTCATTTTTATGATGTAAATTGAGTGAGCAAAAGCAGTATCGGCTCAAGAAAATCGGCAGCCTGTATCGGTCATCGGCTAAGGCTGATGAAACAAAAATCGGCATCGGCACTGAAAAATCCATATCGGTCGATCCCTACTTAACAGCTGTATTTTTTGTACCCTTTTTCGATTTATAATTGCTTTTTGTATTAATTTTGTAAAATGCTATAATATACAAATGAATGCACGTCAGACTAATTTCATGTGTAAACTGTAGATACTATAACAAAAAATGGACTTTAATACATTTATGCTGGAATATAAGTCAGTCATTCTGGGAATGTTTTTTAAAATGTACTGTGAAAGTGAAAGTGCATTTGCTTGGATTGCAACATAGTGTATTTCATCGCCATGACAACAAGCACCCATCATCTTTTTGGACTGGCATGCCGTTTTACTATTTTTAGTAAGTTTTAATAGTAGATGGTAGCCAAGCTTAATAGAAAGGTCCTCGCTGTACTCTGTTGTTAAATTGTGAAAGAGCAACCTATAATTTCTGCTGTTCTGTAACAATATTCAAACTGCTTCATACATGCGCTCACATGAGTTGCATTCATTTGCATTCTAGTGTCTTATTTATGCAATGTTTTAAACAATATGACCTGTTCTTTATCCTGTGGTCACTAAAACAACACCCCTGTGTGAGTGAAATAGTTAAGTAATCCTCCTGAATCTTTTCATAGCTTTAACCTGAGAACATTTATTCCTAAATCCAGAAAGACCTCTCGACGCTATCTATGGATTTATGAGGAACAGTGATGATAATCTTGATATATGCCGACTTGTTGGCAAGTTCCTGCTTGCCTGTTACCGTTCAACCAGCTTAGTGACTTAACCCCCCCTTGTAAGTTATGTAAGAAAGTTGTATAAAGTCAGAGGGCAATCCTCTAATGCCAGTTATCAGATCAAAGGACCATTTAAGTTAATTCACTACTACAAATGTTAATGCAGTGAATGTCTTATTTGCCGTCGCTATAGGCACCACAATGTCTGAATTAGAGAGCATTTGGGTTCACCATAATTTAATGTAAGATGGGAATAACCATTGGAAAAGCTTGGAGGTCATTGGGGCTGTCTGTTTGTTTTGATGCTCATAAATTAGGCTTCAGACCACTTAGATATGTAGGAAAATGGTCTGAGACATACAGTTAAGTATGTTTTTTGTGTTGTGTAGCAGCTTGGTCATGGATAAGTGTTATTTCGTTTCACCATGTACAAGCTGTTCAAGCCTCTCTGACTCTCTTTTTTTAATGGTTACTTTGTAAATCCTGCCAAGCTGTGACCAAGCAGCATGCATGCTTGAGATTTCTCATTTTTAAGCAATGGATATTAAACCCGTTGAACCATCCACACGGTCAGAAAAAAATAGGTAGAGGTTTTATTTCCTTTATATCATGTACTGTCAGAATAAAATTGTCAGAAATGGTTCCTGGGGCAGTACCCTTTAAAGGGGCACCTTAAAGAGTTCATGTTAGTACCTTACTGGTACCAAATGTGTACGTATCTGCCCCAGTAACAGCTAGGGACCATTTTTTGACATTTTGTTTCTCACAATGCATGATTATAATGAAATAAACCTGTCCTAGCCTTATATGGCCCTGCTTTAAAATATGGATACAACTTTATATTGTTACCCGAGCAGATGATTTACCAAGATCCCAACAGCCAGATTGACTTCTTTGCACATTGCATTGTGCTACAGTATGAATGCAAACACAGTTCGACTGAGTCTTTGTGGTGATATAATCTCTTACGTAATCAAGCTTTTTTCTCTTTTTAATCTTTGATAGCACAGGATAGAATAGAAAGTTCTTATGTTTATGTCTCTGTGAATCTGCCATACTAATGTCATGTGCTCAGTGCTTTTTCTGTCCTCAGATTAATAGCAGGATGGAGATAAAGCCGATTCTGCAGGAAACTGAGATTTATACATCATCTGAAAGCTGAATAATTAAGCTTTCCATTGATGTATGGTTAGGATAGGAGAGGAGAGCATTTGGCCAAGATACAACTATTGTGAAATCTGTTATCTAAAGTCCAATTTATTGTCGTGCGTTAGGTCTATGCCGTAGTTTATCCATACCCTCTGAGTAGCCTGATGTGCACCTCGACAAAATTTTTAACAGCGCTGTGATTGGTCCACTAGAACCCCTCCCACCAGTTAAAAAAAACGGAGTAGTAGGCATTTCCATTTGCGACGGTGAGAACAAAGATGGATCAAGTTAAGGAGTGATTTAACTCAACAATAGTTGCAGACGATGCAAAAGTATAACGATGATGCAAAAGTATAAATGAAAACCGACACGTAACATACGCCGTAGGACCTACACACACTACAATGACCCCTTAAGGGTGCAAAAAGTCTAAATTTTGAGAAAGTTGCCTTTAAAATTCTCCAAATGCACTGCATCCACTCACAAAAATCTAGTTTTGATATATTCACGATAGGAAATTTACAAAATATCTTCATGGAACATGATCTTTACTTAATATCCTAATGACTTTTGGCATAAAAGAAAATAAATGCAAACACAAACTTAATGATTAGCAAGTTTTATCCAACTAAAGTTGGAGCAGGTTTGACTACCAAGATTAATTTATACTAAGACTAACAGCTGGGTGTTACTAAAATACATTTTGTCAATGCTAAAAATGCATTCATGTCATTAATATGTCTTTTTGTGTTCGTGCATTCCAAATGAGGTGTGTTAAAGGTGCTGTCACAGGTTACGACATCATGTCTGCATCATTATATATATATATATATATATATATATATATATATATATATATATATATATATATATATATATATATATATATATATATATATATATACTCTTAAAGGTAAATGTGCTAAATAGGGTTGCCATAGAAGAACCATTTTTCGTCGTTCAATTTGTTTTCAGGAACCACAGCCTGATAAAGAACATTTTTTATGGGCGTAATTAAAACAAATTTTAGACAGTCAAATAATTTGGATAACAAAACATAGCTACTTCAAATAACTTTTTTGATGTTGATTTAAAGCTTAGCTTATGTGCCTTAGGAGATTTTAAACAATTTTCATGACCAAAATGACACATCTAGGTGCTCTGCTTAAAGTTCTTCAACATTATATTATATCAATATTTGTCATTTACAGATTGTTTAACAGATTGTCCTCATAATGCCAATTTATCAGATGGATTTCAGCCTGAAAACCTCAGATACTTAGAAATATGAACGGGTAGAGCTATAAACATATGAAATCACCTAAACAAACGCGCCTCTACCCCAATAGAATCTGGACCTTCTTTTGATAGACCCGCCCCACACAACCCAGGCATCGATGTTGGTTAGTAGACATGCCCCTTAATGCTGATTGGCTACAAGTGTGTTGTGGTACTCAACCTGACTCCCATTCAATTTAATCCAATTTTATTTATATAGCGCTTTTCACAATTGTTTAATTGTTTCAAAGCTTTACATTAATAGATGCAGAAAAAACATAGAAAAAGTTTTAGCTCAAAATACCACATAAATAATTTATTATAGCATGTTAAAATTGCCACTTTGTAGGTGTGTGCAAAAATGTGCCATTTTGGGTGTGCCCTGTAAAATGCAAAGGAGCTGATAAAGTGCAAACACTGATCACACAATGATGGTGGTTTGTTGAAATTGAAACTCAATTGTGCTCTGAATTATTTTCTCTCTGCACTAAATGGCAGTGCTGTGGTTGGATAGTGCAGATTAAGGGGCTGTATTATTATAATAAGAGCTCCTTATGACATCATAAGGAGAGCCAAATTTTAACAACCTATTTTTTCATGTGCTTGCAGATAATGGTTTACCAAAACTAATTTACTGGGTTGATATTTTTCACATTTTTTTTAGGTTGACAGAAGCACTGGGGACCCAATCACAGCACTTAAACATGGAAAAAGTCAGATTTTCATGCCATGGCCCTTTAAGATTAACCATACTAGCGAGATTAGTAAAAATGTAACGTATCTAAGAGGGTGTTAAGTTAAGCCAATGTCAGCAGACTCCCCAGGGGTTGAAAAAACCCTAGGAGAAAACACCTTTTCCAAAGTGTTTTTCAAAAATCAGTTTCAAAAAAGTTTCAGTGTGTCATGCATAAAATATATTAAACTCACTTATTGTAAATCCTTTAATTCAGATCCCTCTAAAAAAACGTTACTGTTTGTTTTGCCTGTGAAGACCAAGTGATAAATAACACTGTCGCCAAAATGATCAATGATTACATAATTGTTAGACTTGCACATAAATTACATAGTTATAGCTGACAAGACCTGACTGTTCATTATAGACGCTCACCTTTTGTGCTTGGAATTTGACCTTCTCGGTTTGTGCTGTAGATTTCTGCTCACGCATAATTTACATTTAAAGGGGACATTCCACAAGAAGTTTTTAAGATAATAAATAAATCTTTGATGTCCCCAGAGAACATATGTGAAGTTTTAGCTCAAAATACCATATAGGTAATTTATTGTGGCATGTTAAAATAGGAACTTTATGGGTCTGAGCAAAAATGCACCGTTTTTGTGTGTATCCCTTTAAATCCAAATGAGCTGCTCAGGTGGGCGGAGTCTCAAGTGCTCGCGCTGTAGACAAGACGTTGCATTCTCTCACGAAAGAAGTTAGTAAGAGATGTTCAGCATTATATATTTGAACAAGTTTAAAAAATCTGTTTTATGCATACTAAATACATGTTTATCAGCAGATGGGGAACATTGTGGAATAAAAATAAAGACTTTTAGGTCTCATGCTGCCAGTGTTTTAAACAGGCACAATGATTTTCAGCATGTTACAATAAAATCCACTTCCACAAGCACTCAGAAGTTAACTTTTTGACCAAACCACACGAGCACATTTAAATGATCTGTAATAAAACAACACGTTTAATGCTTAAACTTTAGAGAAACAGATCAAATGACATGTTTAAGTTTATTGTGTACACATAACTTGAGAGAAACATTAAACAACATATTATGCTTACCAACAGGATGTTTTACGTTAAGGTTGCTTTGGGTGCTGCGCAGCGATGCACAGAGTTGTTGGGTGCCGTGGTCATAGCTGTGTTTTATCGGAAATAAATCACAGGTATTGACCAATCAGAATCGAGGACTGGAACTAACCATTTTATATATGTGAATATACATTTTATGTCACCTGTTAGTAATTTGATTTTCTATCCATCTCTGCTTTGTTGTTTTTGTTTAGCTTGGAAATTCTAAGAGGCTTTTGACTAATGCATGAGTCTTTCTGTCTGTTTGTGAGTTCACCTTTTCGTTGTGGATATTTTACAAAGGCCAATCTTAATTTTCCCATCAACAGAAAGGTTGCATTAAAGAGCATTGAGTTTACAACCTTTGACTCAAGGTCTACTTCATGTGGTAAAAATACGAATGACCTGCAAAACTATCGGAAAAACTCCCACACAAGCGCAGTGTAGCTGTTTTTACCCGGTCACGTAAAACTACATTGGCGACTATATTTTTTAATTTGAAGGTACTTTACGGTTTACATCGATTGCAAAACCTCATGAACCATAAATGGTGCCTTTACTGTAGGAGATACCATTAACTCTTGCTATAATCCAGTAAAATCTCATCCTTGATAAAGATGACTTTACAGGGACATTGACCGATCCTGATTGTTCCTGTTCCCTCGAAAGTTAAATAGATCATAATTCACATTGTCTAGAGACCTTTGATAAGATGTTCGTAAGAAAAACACTTGCCCAATGAGTGACTAAGGACATCATTTGTTGATTGTGAAACAGCAATGCTGTAAATCTTCACTTTGATGGTGCATATTAAGTATTTATGGCCACATTGGGCATATGTTTTATCTTTATTACCCAATGGCTGAGCTCTTACATTTGCTACTGTGTCTAATATATTATCTAATGTAAACAGAATTTATCTAAAATACCCGCCAGTCATTTTATGTTTCAGTCAAATGTGACCCTTTCTGTGAAATCCAAGTTTTAACTTTTAATTCTGAGATTAGGGGCATCAATGATTTCACATTGTTGATATTTCGGGGCATTCAAAAGGGTATATCTGCGGAAAGATTCATGGGGGCCGAAGTGGCCATTAGTTGTATCCTTTGAAAGTCGTCAGTCTGAAGGGCCCTTTGAAGTGGTTCGTTTTGGGCACTTAGGCTTGAAAAAATCCTTCAATATGGTGACTATAATTGTTTTCACTCCAAAGTAAAGTGCTCCTCGGACGGGGAAATATCCAGTTTTAAACGCAGCCATAGTTTCTACAAGCAGAAAAAATAGAAAATAGCATTGATATTACTTTATTAATAGGCGACAATGACAAGGGACGAGACATTATTTAAAGTAGGATTTACAAATCCTTGGGAACTTTTGGGATGATAGAAGTACACAACTGCATGAAATATATCACATTGTGTTAGTGATACTTTATTACAAAAATTGTACATGTTATGGCTTTAAGCTGAGTTTACACAGACTGGGTCACGTAGGGTGAAGATAATCTTCCCCTGACCAGCCTATCAAAACCATAATATTAAAAACATGTGTTGTTCCAGTTTGTGAAAATAGTTATGTTTAGATAATGTTCTACAATTAAACGTTCCCGACTGGAATGATTATGTTTATCCTGTCAAATTAGACCTACTACAGTACATTATATACAATACTATATCTGTATATCTCTATCTGTAAAAGTCGACATGATCTCATGGAAATCCATGTTATAATGTGATCTCTTTATCTATGTCCATGTCATGGAATTCAGCTTTTTTGGTGATAGGACCACGGATATCTTTTCCATGTCACTCCCACGGATTTCTCGTGTCATTTAATGTTTAGTTTTCTCATTGTTTTTTCCTATTTTCAAATCATTGTCACTTAGGTTTGGGATTAGATTTGGGGTTTGGGTAAGCCTGGCTGCACCCTCCTACGCACTTCCGCTCAATTTCATCTTCCTTCAGTACTACGTCTGGGATTTCGGTCTATTATAGAGTTTCGAGAAATCTAATTTTTGTAGGACCAATCAGCGAACAGAGGGAGTGGCTGAGAACGATGACGTTGATGTTGTGTGTGTTTGTGCGTCAACGACCGGAGTGGCGTTTTGTTAATTAGCGATTGGCTGATCCTGAGTGACTCTGGGCAGATCCAATAGTGTTGAACTTTAACAAAAAACCCCGCCTTCAAGAAAGTAAACGTTTCTCAATGGAGAGAGGCCAGACTCTCTGTACAAATGAAATGTACGAGAGTCTGGCAGAACCAGGCTAGGTTTGGGTTAGGATGTCTAAAAATGTAACAGAAGATTATTCTAACCCCAACCCCAAGCGACAATGGTAATAAAATAGGAAAAAACTATGAGAAAACAATACATAAAATTACACGAGAAATCCGTGGGAGTGTCACGGAAAAAAAGCTGAATTCCGTCACATGGACATAGATAAATTGATCAAATTTTCCGTGACTATAACATGGATTTTTGTGAGAACACGTTGGTAAAAGTATATGTAACACAGTTCCTCTTTTTTTTTAAATAAAGAATAATTAAGCTCTCTCTCTCTCTCTCTCTCTCTCTCTCCTTTGACTCTTCACATCTAAGAAGTTTGGACGGCATCAGACATGATGGGGAACTCTGACGTCATGCTGATTTTGACCTTTATCACCACTTTAATGTCACATGCAGCAGGTGAGCTATGACATGATTATGAATTTACAGTAAGCTTGCCGCAAATCTTGACTAACCTTACACTGTCACATATACAGTATTGTACAAAAGCCTTAGGCCACTGCTTTGTTGTTCGAGCAAAGTTTTAATGAACATTATAATTAGTTGGATACAAACAGAAAGTACAGAAAATAACAGGAAATATGTACATAAAAGGCAAAAGAAACCCATAATGTTCATACATTTTTAATACTGCATAAAAATGTCCTGTATTGTCTGGTTGTAGTAATAATTACCGTATTTTCCAGACTATAAGTCACACTTTTTTCATAGTTTGGCAGGTCCTGGAACTTCTAGTCAGGTGCGACTTATACGTCAAAATGATTTCATATGGACCAAGAGAAAACCATTATCGTCTACAGTGGCGAGAGTCCGCACTACTGTATTTATGTAATTCAATGGATTCAGTGATGCGAAAAAACTTCGGGACCTTTTTGAACTTGATTTGGCTTGTCGTGTTATTTAGCCTATTCAGCCTCCCATGTATGTTCTGTATTCTGTTGTGGATCGTGTAAATAACTGTTAATGTTACGTTAACATGTATACGGACACCTATTCAGCCTGCTGTTCTGTGCTATTTAGTTGAATAACTTGCCTTTCTAGATTAAATGTCGGTTCTTCGGCTTAGATTTTGTGAAATAATTTTCTAAATAAATACGACTTATAGTCCAGTGCAACTTATATATGTTTTTCCTCTTCAAAACGCATTTTTGACTGAAGCGACTTATACTCCGGAGCGACTTGTTGTCCGGAAAATACGGTATGCATGCTTACTATAACATCACAAAAACAACAAATCGAATGGTGGCATGCTGTCTTTTTGCACAGTACATGTGACATGGCCATGAAATATTTACTTTTACTTTGAAGAATACCATGGTACTTATCCTTGTGGACTGAATGAGTGTAAATGTCTTTATGGTTTGGAATTCAACTCTGTACCAAATGGGTCATAATATATCCACAGGTGTCAGTCCTCCAGGCAAGCCCAAACACATATTGTGTCGCTCTCCAGAGAAAGAGACCTTTACCTGCTGGTGGGAACCGGGAGATGATGGGGGCTTGCCGGTCACATACGCCCTCTACTACCGTCTAGAAAAGTCAGTCTATCTCCTACTTAACATGACTTACTTTCAGTCAACACACACAGGTACACGAGCACTGCCCACGCACCCAATTGAATATAAACGATTATCGAAGAGCAAACGTTGAAAATCTTTGTTATTGCGGTTATTGTTATGACAACATTACGGGTTTGAGATTAAGAAGTACTGTACACAAACACATTAAAACGTAATGCTGTGTAAAGCCGCTCTGAGTAGGGTGCATAGAGTTCGTGTTTATACACGTTTCGCATGCAAAACACCCACCTCAGATATTACAGTGACAACTGGAGGAGTTAGTCGATGAAATGTGACTCTGTCTGTGAATCTTAAGCTAACATTATGAGATTTGATTTTAGTCAATGTTAAAGATATCACGGTTATATTTCACACAATGTTCTTTACATTACGGTATGTAAACAGTTTTTATAGGCAAATTTTAGGAAAATTTGTACAAAAATTTTAGGAACATTTGCATGACTTGTTATGAACAATTTTTTTATATTGAATCGAGACGTATTGGATTAGTTTTTAAGGATTTGTTCTTTTTTTAAATAGCCATTAACCTTTATTTTTCCACTCAAAATGTTTTCCAATTGTTGAAATGTTAATAATCCAAATTATATATTTTTTTTAAATGGGTATGTGCACGTTTATAGCTTTGTGTGTAGATGTATATGTTTATATTCAAACAACAATATTAGCAGCTATAGAAAATGTAAGAACTTTATTTTGGTTGTGTCTGTTGTGTCTATTACGTTATATTAATGCTTGGGTCTTCAACAGCGGGTCTGGGGCCCTTTGGGGATCCGTTGTGGTATTACTGGAAATTTTGAAAAAATGAAATTAGGCATCAAAAAACATTGCTAAAAACAACATTATTTTGTTTATTGGTGTAATCTAATGTGTTCACGTGGTTTATAGTTGAAAAAACACATTATTTTCCACATACCGTGCATTATTATTGCTCCTCTATGTCCTGCTGCCTTCCTGAAACACGTTGATTTGGTACAAACCTCATCGTTCCGAAAGGCAGTGTCCTCCGATTGGCTAACTTGTACATTGTGATTGGCCTAATTACCTGTGATGTCAGCCGGAAATGTGATGCTCCTTACCATGTTTGGAAGATTACTCCCAATGCAATGCTGACAGAAGTTAATATCGTCTTTACTATCTTATCAATAAGAGCCAAATCTGGTCCAGAAAATGCAGATGACCAAGCTGATTGATCAACTTTGCCAGCACGGCTTGAGAAGAACGTAACAGATTGGTATGGTAATGATACTAAAACATAAAACCATGTCTGCATTTATGATCGTAGAAACGACAAACAACAAGCGCTACTCTGCACTGCACAAAACTTGCATTTGAATTAGGGATGCATAATGATTAATCGCGATTAATTTATAGCAGAATAAAAGTTTTGGTTTACATCATATATGTGTGTGTGAACTGTGTATAATAACTTTGTATAGATAAATGCACACATGCATGTATATATTTAAGAAATGTTTACATGTGTATATACATTTGTATATTTATGTATAATTTATATTATATATAAATATAAATACTTAATATATAAATAAAATTTTTTCTCAAAATTATACATGCATGTGTGCATATTTATATATACATAATTATTATACACACCGTTCACACACACACATATACGGAGCCCCTAAGAGGACATGGAGCAAAAATTAAATAAAGTTTAATTAAAAGTAAATCGCGTTTAGTTTTGCGTGCGCACTTTAAAAAAAATTCTGCACATGAAAGTTTCACATGAGCACATGAAACTAAACTTTTGATTTCTTTTTACTCCAATGTCACCTTAGGGGCTCGGTACATATATGATGTAAACAAAAACTTTTATTCTGCTATAGATTAATCACGATTAATCGTTATGCATCCCTAATTTGAATCTTGGTTTAGTCAGTAGTAAATTCTTTAAAGGTGGAAAAGAGGATGTTTGTTTAATAAATTTTTGCAATATTACTTGAAACTGTCTTTACTAAATGATAAAAGACTATTTATTAGCTGCACTGAAAGTAATATTATTAATATACGTCATCTGTGCACAAGATAGGGCCTTAAAAACATCACCCAATTGCTCATGCGGTCATCGCATAAGCGATTGGCCCTCTGGCTTGTCAATCACTGCCATTACGATCCTTGTGAGAGACGTGCGCGCTCCAGTGACTAAACACATGTGACGCATAGCGCATGAAACTCCGTCTTAAGTTTCGTTTTGTTTTCATTGTCGATCCTGCTTTCCTCCTTGAATTTGCACCACGGTAGAGAAGAAACTCGAAGGAGGACGCAAAAGAAAGACTTTTTTAAGCCGCTGGGAATAGGAGAAAATTGTCAGAAGAACGTAATGTAAACAGAGTCGTTATTGGAGAAACATTTTAACGCTGGAGAGCAATGAAGGAACAGAGAGGTGTCAAGACAGACGCGCAGTTCGCAAAATTCTTCCCGACAGGTAACAGTGATTATTCTTTTTTTGGGGAATAATTATTGTTGTACTGTTATTCAGGTATATAGACGTTGTTTGTGTACTGTAGTTGTAAGGCAGTGACCAGTCTGCTACATGCTAGTTGAAATGGGAGTAGCGTAGACTGATCTAACATTTTAACGTCTTATTTGTTTATTATCATCATTTCACATAATGAATCCACTGACGCGAGTCACGCGACACAGCATATGCCGGTGTTAAACAAACACTCGTGTTCAAATATTCGTGCACGAGTTTTGGAAGGCGTTCTCTAGAAATGAGCTTTGAAGGAGGGAGGCTGTTCTTACGCATGCGCTCATTTAAAATAACTCAGTAACCGTTTTTGGATTCTCAGTCGGCGAAAAACATCCTCTTTTGCGCCTTTAAATAGGAAAACATTAGATACTTACAGGCTGTAAGTCAGAAGCTGGAGGAATTATGATATTGACTGTCGTGTCCACGTCAACAGGCTGAGGAAGTAAACAGTTGCCTAATCTTTGTGTTCGTTGTAGTCCACGAAAAGAGATTTAAGTTGGAGATGATAACTCACACACCATCGTTTACTTTGGGATTTGTACATTTGCATATCGTTTACATGTACTAACACACCAAAGGAAATGTAAAATCATGAATCGGATAATAGGTGCCCTTTAATAGGCTTATAACAAAAACAATAAAGAACACAAAATGAAGGATCCCATACTAATATAAACCTTATTAAAATGAACGTTCTTCAAATCTAAAAATCTTAAAATCTATTCAGTAAATGTGAAAATGTTATGAAATATGTTAACAACCATGTATAACAACCATTACCACCAAGAAAATGAATCTCGTCTTAATTTGATACATTTACTGCGAATCCTTGCTCTCCCTCTCACTCCATTAAAGGGATAGTTCTGCCAAAAATGATATTAAACCCATGATTTACTCACCCCCAAGCTGTCCAAGTTTCATATGTCCATCGTTTTTCAGACAAACACATTTTCGGTTATTTTAGAAAATGTTTTAGATCTTTCAGTTGATTAAATGTAATGTTACGGGGTCCACAACCTTCAAGTCCAAAAAAGTGCATCCATCCTTCACAAAATAAATCCAAACGGCTCCAGGATGATAAACAAAGGTCTTCTGAGGGTAATCCGCGCGGTGTTGTTGTAGAAATATCCATGTTTAAAACTTTATTAACATAAATAAATACCTTCCGGTAGCGCCGCCATCTTAGACTCCTCTGTATTCAGGAGAGAGTATTAGCGTAGTGTACGCACTTTTCTTAGTGACGTATGACAAATTCGGAGGGCGGGGGCACAGAGCAGCAGCAGAGTAGCCTCCGTAAGCTGCGTAAGCTCTCATCCTGAATGCAGACGCGACTAAGATGGCGGCGCTACCGGAAGGTAGTTATTTTAGTTTATAAAGTTTACAATATGGATATTTCTACAACAACACCGCGCGGATTACACTCAGAAGACCTTTGTTTATCATCCTGGAGCCGTTTGGATTTATTTTGTGAAGGATGGACGCACTTTTTTTGGACTTGAAGGTTGTGGACCCCGTAACATTACATTTAATCAACTGAAAGATCTAAAACATTTTCTTAAATATCCGAAAATGTGTTTGTCTGAAAAATGATGGACATATGCAACTCGGACAGCTTGGGGGTGAGTAAATCATGGGTTTAATATCATTTTTGGCCAAACTATCCCTTTAAGGCGTCCTTGGCCTGAAAAAGTTTGAAGACTTCTGCCAGTGTATTTGGCAGATGCTTTTATTCAAAGTGACTTACTTTAGCGTTGCTTACACAATGCTCAACCATTTGTGCCACAGGAAAATGGAGTTTAATTTTATTGCGTTATTTCAGTGTATGCAAATTTGGTTGTCTGTATATGTCTACATAGCTCAGAGAGAGTATTCGAGTGCCCGGATTACAGAACCGCAGGCGAGAACTCGTGCTTCTTCAACAGAAATTACACATCACTGTGGGTCATCTACAACATCACTGTGGTGGCCACCAATGCCTTGGGCAAGAACGTTTCAGAACCCTTGGATGTGGACGTGGGGTATATAGGTAGGTGACTTCCTCTTATGTTCTTTCAGCTTTATGGAGTCAGTTCTTTAGTGTTTCCAACATCAACCCGTATATCATCACACTTGTTTAGTGTACTTCTCCTTATCCAGCCGGTGTCATGGTCTTTCCTTTGTGATTCATCATTTGTTTGTTTTGATGTTGATTAATACATATTAGATGGTACGTGGGTTTGCTGCTGATTTTATTACCACAGTCACGGGCGAGTGGGAATATTATGTCAGGGTTCACTGGGTTCACTGTTTGATCCTTTGGGCCATAAAATATACACACAGTTTCCTTCTGTCATGTAATCCCTGCATTTTGGTAAAAAAATTTTTTTTAAATAACTTACTTATAATACCCAGCAAGTACAATAACAATAGCCGTCATTTCATCGTCTAGTTTAAAGGTATTGCGGAAGATTTTCTTTTTCCGGGTGGATCATCAAGACTATTGGTCCTTCTAGTTCAATCAGGATTGTTGCGCAATTGCATTTTTTAAAAACGTGGAGAAGGCGGTTCTTTTCTAAAATTTTAGAAAATCCTCCACTATACCTTTAACTAGAGCAAAAGTAGACCAAAGTAACCAGTTCCCTGAGATTTTAGGGTTCGGTTATGGTTAGAGTTGGGTTTTATCTACAAAATAAAATCTCTCACTTGACAAAATCAGGTTAGACATCTATTTAATTTTTACTGACAGCCCAAATTTTGCCTTGTTTTAGCCTAGATGTCTAGGCTGTGTCTTTTAAATGCAAAATTGCTTGCAGGGAAGACTCAAAAGCATTCCATTTAGTTAACATTTTTGCTAGCTATTATAGTTATCTAAAGTGTTAGCTCAGACAAGTTCCCTGCCATCATTAACTCGTGTGTGCCGCTATAACTGTGAGTCTAAACTTTAACTGGTGTTTTTTATTCATGCCAATGGTGCAAAACAGTCACGTGAAATACCTAGCACACTTTTCTAATGTTTTTGTGCTAGCACAAAGGTCATTTAGACCTTATTACTTGCTGTTTCTTACTAAAACTGGAATAAACTGGTTTTCTGTGTTATTGCTTCACTTACAGAGTCCTAAAGAACAGTTATCCCAGAAATGATGTCCTTATTTACTCACCTTTTTGTTGTTGATGCCGGTTTGGGATGAATAAAGAAACAAACAAATAAATGACAAAATATAAATTTTTGGGTGAACTATATGCTATAGTCATCATATTATTTTAAAAGGAAGTAAGATTTGCTTTCGCCCCTAAACGTTGTTATACATATTAGCCAACTTGTAATGTAATGTTTATACATAAACATTTTTGCAAGATATGGCTGACATTTAAGTAAGTACTGTAGGGAACCTAACGCTTTTGGTTTTGGCTCAATCATTAAAAAATATTTGAGTTTGATTAATTATATTTTTACACAAGCAACACACACATTTCTAAATGAACACTTGAAGTTTGTTTCTAGTACCTACAATTCGTGGACAATTACACCAAATGTGACAGAAGTGCAAACGTTACAACTTACCCCATAGGTGGGGTTAATAACAGGCAGGGGTTAGTTGTAGTGGATATTGTTTATATATCTGTCTATAATAGACAGGTATCCACACTGTATTCATTCATCCAGCCCTTTTCTAATAATAGTTCAATTATAAATGGATACAAATGTCTAAATATGTGAGAAAAAGCAGCACAATTATGATAAAAAAAAGTTTATATGTGACCCATTCTGTAATAACCATACTACAGTTTCAAAATCAAATTCTGAGATAATGAGCATCAAAGACTGATTTTAGCCATTCATTTCATTAAGATTTTAATCTTTGACGTGACCTTATTCAATCAATATTAAAGATATGAACAAAAATTTATTTGACAGGCACATTTATTTTGTTGGCAGCCAGCAATCATTCATGTGTAGCCTATTTAAAACAACGGCAAGAATTATGCTAACGTTAGCGGTTTTCATATCATAAGTGCTGAGGGGTTTAGTTGTAACACAGCGTTACAATTAACCCCGCTTGGTCGAAATATTTTCAAGCCCACCAAAAAAGTTGCTAAGAGTTGCAGACTTATTTCAAAACGATGCTATGTTTTAGTCAACAAGACACTGATTAATATGACATAGCATTGGATTTGGTATCTTACACACCCAACTTAGAAACCGAAAAAAACATACAATGAAAAAATTTACTTACATGCCACCAAAATACTCATTCATTAATAACTCTCTGGAAAAACATTATACATTTCCAATAATTTGTGGGAGATCGTTTTTTGGCAGCGTGAAAAAAATACCGGAAAAACAAAATGCTCACCTTGTGCAATAATGTAAACAGTCCGTGTTACAACTAATCCTGTGTTATTTTTGCCTCGCGCACCCCTACTTTTTACTACAGACAGTAGAGACATAAAACAAGAAGATTATGAAATATATAGAATACAAAGGGCCAGATTTACTAACAGCTTAACGCCTTTTTTGGTGGCAAAAATGTCAGAATTTACTAAAGACATGCAGTGAAATATTTGTGTGTGGTGTGGACTCACATAGTGGAGAGGAGAGTATTTCAATGACTTACGCAATATGATTTTTTTAATGGTTGTGCTTGTCAATTTACTAGTATTTGCACCATTATCAATTAAAGGGGCCAGACTTTTTCCATATTTAAGTGTTATGATTGGGTCCCCAGTGCTTCTATCAACCTAGAAAATGTGAAAAATATCAACCCAGTAACTTAGTTTTGGTAAACCATTGTCTACAAGCACATGAAAAAATTGGTTGTTGAAATGTGGCTCTCCTTATGATGTCATAAGGAGCTCTTATTATAATAATACCGCCCCTTAATCTGCACTATCCAACCACAGCACTGCCATTTAGTGCAGATGAAAGAGTTTTAATTTCATCAAACCACCATCATTGTGATCAGTGTTTGATTTTCATCAGCTCATTTGCATTTTAAAGGACACACCCAAAACGGCACATTTTTGCACACACATACAAAGTGGCAATTTTAACATGCTATAATAAATTATTTATATGATATTTTGAGCTAAAACTTCACGTACGTGCTCTGGGGACACTAAAGATTTATTTGACATCTTAAAAAAGTCTTGTGCCATGACCCCTTTAAAAACGCATGTTTTTCTCCTATAGTTCAACCAAACATTCCCGAGAACGTCACAGCGGAAGTGGATGACATAGACCAGGCCATTCCATTTGTGAAGGTGTCCTGGGAAAAACCAAGATCAGCGGACACCCGATCGGGGTGGATCACGCTAGTTTACCAGCTGCGAGTTAAAACAGAAAAAGATAAGGATTGGGAGGTAGGTTAAATTTACACAATTTTGTTTAGATGATAAAAAAACAAAGAAAAGCCATCTGACTTGTTTACATTTATGCATTTGGCAAACACTTTTATCCAAAGTAACTTACAGTGGATTACAAGGTATACATTTTTTATTAGTAGTATATGTGTTCCCTTGGTTTGAACCCATGACTTTTTGCACGCCTAACGCAATGCTCTAGAAACACACTTATAGGTTTGTTTAGTAAATTTCCAAAAATTGAATACTTTGTATGTAAAATTTGACAGTGTTGTTGACTCACACCAAGCTACATTGGTTTGCGCCACTTACAGGCAACTATAAAGCAGTTTGTTACACTTCTACATTGATCGAAAACTACCGTTTTCTCCTGGTCTGATTGCCTAGCATTGCCAAGCAACTGCTGCATGTGAACTTCTTAAATATTACCGAACAGACTAGAAAATAGTTAACATGAGCAGGTGTTTGTTTGCGAGTTTATCCGAAACATCTCATGTGAATGGAACGCAACGTGCGGGCGGACAAGTGGTGGGCCATTTTGTCCATTAAATCAGCTGTAACACAAAGCAGTTTAATCATTGACTGTCCCAGTCTGGGTTAAGTCTTCCTTAGTCCACAGAAACCGGAGGGAGGTTAGATATGCAGGGCAACAGAGACCAGATCAAACCAGATTATTGGCCAAAGGCTCCTTTTCAATAACACAAAGGCATGTGCAATAATGAATGCCTAGTGACAGAGTAACCCAAGAGCAATAGTACTGGCTCGGGGTATAGCATAAATGTAACTGATGTTGTAATTCTCTTTAGTTTATGTTGATGGTTCAAGTCTCGCAGCTGGCAGGTTGCGACCGATGTGCCCTTAAGCAAAGCACCTGTCCCCCATTCACCCTGAGATGCTTTTTAAATAAGATTGATTTAAAAACCTCTAAATTTGAATTGAATTAAATATATAGAGTGCCGCAGGGATGATGTTTTTTGTAGGGAGTTAGCGGGTCACTGGTTCTCTTGCAAAAAAGCCCATTAATTTTTTACATATAGGCTTTGGATTATGGAAAAAATAAGCACTGTGTTTAAAAAAGTTAAAGAAACTTAAATTTTTTTGTCCAACATATTAATCTTAACAGATAAATACAAATGTTACACTGCAAAAAAAGATAATAATTCTTAGTATTTTTGTCTTGTTTTCAGTAAAAATAACTAAAAATTCTTAAATTAAGATGCTTTTTCTTGATGAGCAAAACGACCCAAGTAAATAAGTCTAGTTTCTAGACCAAAAATATCAAATTTAAGTGATTTTGTGCATAAAACATGCAAAAAAAAATCTGCCAATGGGGTAAGCAAAAAATCATGACAATTTTTCTTGAAGGACAAGTTCGGTATTTTAGACTTAAAGCCCTGTTTTCAGATTGTTTATGGTGAAATAGAACGGTTTTGACTGAAATTTCGACATATGCGACTGCCCCGAGAATTTTGTGGTGTTTGTGTTTCACCTCCCACCTTTACTATGGGTTTAATGGTGCACTGGAACAATCCTTCCTAAAATGCATTAAACTTTCGTTTACAAAGACGTGAAACTCACCGAGTGGTCAGGGGTGTTCACTGGTATGCTCACACAAAAATTGCTGCAAAAGATGCTTTCCAACAGCTGTTTTACCATTTGTTGTTAACTTGTGGACCTATTTTTCCAAACGACTCACACCCGTACACTGAAAAAAATGGACTTGGTGGGTCTTTGAATTTAAATAAAATAAACATGTATATGCAACACAAAATATTTATATTCCTTGTGTAAACATAATTTAATTGATTAGGATTAAAATGTTTTGTTTAAATGTAAAATGAACACATTATTCTCACATTGATTAAAATTGATTGAATTGAATACTTAAAGCAATAAAATTGAGTTTGCACACAAAATGGCACCTCCTGAGCAGAAGGTGGCAGTACAGCTCAATGAAAAGTACGTCAATTGCCATAAAAGGAGAATCAATATCGTTTGTTTTGGGCGCCAAAATGAAGACTCAGCAGCAGTCAGTCAGAAGAACTCTCTCAGACGGACACCACGTTATTAAAGTAAGTTCTATTATTTATTTATGTTCACTTTATACGTGATACATCTTCACTAGATAGACAGGTTTTTTTACAATATGTAGCCATTGCAATGACTTGTAGTAAAAATTAGTTTGGAGGAGGTTGGTGGAGTAAGTTAACGTTACAGTCAGTCAGTCAGTCAGTCAGTAAGTGTAAGGCTCATAAAGAAAAACAGCGTTTTAAAAATGTCAGCTGTATAACGTTATTTCACGTTTGGTAGTTTTATCTGAGTTGAAAACTGTCAGCTCTGAGTTGACTTTTGAGGCACTTTTTACTCAGCTGTTCTATGGAAACGGTTCAGGACAAATAAAACGCTAACCAAACGTTATTCTGTCCAGAGTAACGTTATCCATGTAAGTAATTTACCAGATGATATCAATTGACTACATTAATAATGACATTGCGTATGAAACAAACTGTCTGCTTAATCAGATGAACAGACCCGCGTCAGTTATTCGTGACTTCGCTACGCCACGAGCAACACTTGATTCTATTAGAAAAAGCTTTTTTTTAAATGCCTCGCGTGACGTCTGTTATATTAACTGAAAAAAAATCGCTTTGAAGTGCCACACCTTAAAGCTGACGTTTTCAGAAGAGAACCTTGTTGTTTTAAGGTCTCATTTTGTCAAAATTTTGTATGACTGATATAACGTTAATACTTATTTCATTATTGCTCTGTGTATGTGTGACCTTCATCATTTGAGGTTATGTGTTGATTTCACCTCTGAATATTTCCTCTTATAGGTCCATCATCCTTGCACACACTCAAAAGCATTGGTAAGTAATTCCTATCACTGTTTTACTGCTGTTAGTAGCTAAATCTTATTTTTGTAACTAATATACATGTATTATTCTTTGACTCGCAGTACTCAAATATACAATGGTTGGTTAATCTGTTTTCAGATAAATGCTGAATTTAAAAGAATCACTACTGTCTAATGTTCCTGCGTGTCACCTGGACCTCCAATCCAAAAACCTGACGAAACTCTTCTATCAGAAAGGAGGACAGCTAGCAAAAAGGCTTGGAACAATCAATGATCAAATGACAGAAGTAAGTAATATAGATTCATAGACATAAAAATGTGTAAACATTGTTGGAAGTACAGAAAATGTAGTATGTTTTAGTTACATGGCACAAGGGTCATTAAAACACCTGGGAAGATTTAAAGGGGTAGTTCACCCAAAAATAAAAATTCTCATCACTTACTCCCTATCATGTTGTTACAAACCTTTATAAATGTCTTTGTTCTGTTGAACACTAAGGAAGATATTTTGAGGAATGTTTGTACCCAAACCAATCATAAGCCCCATTCACTTCCATAGTGGGGAAATATAATACTATTGAAGTGAATGGGGCTCATGAACAGTTTGGTTGCAAACATTCCTCAAAATAAATGTCTTCCTTCGTGTTCATCAGAACAAAGACATTTATACAGGTTTATAACAACATGAGAGTGAGAATGAGAGAATTCACTTTTGCTGTGATTGTCAGGTATGGTAGCACACACTCGAAATGTGGCCTCTTTATTTAACTCATTCCAGTCTAGTAAACGCGCACACACACCCAGAGCAGTGGACAGTGCAGCTGCCTTGCTTTGTAACCCATATATTTGTAACCAATTGTAACATGCTGTGGCAATGCACATGGGTCTGTATACTTACATTTATATTTGTTTGCATTGTACTAATTTCCAATGACACTTTTATTGTAACAGTAACATTTTTCTGTTTCTTTAACTAAATTGGTCTGTTTTGTACAGGGCATGGATGAAGTCAGCATCAGTGTGGTCATTTGAAGACACCACTGTTGGGATTTGTGCTCTCAAACAACATGCTTCTTGTGATGAAGAAGAGGATCTTTGTATAGTCCTGGAAGCCATGAAGGTGTTGCAACATCGTGCCATGTTGTTTGAGCTGATGTATGCCTTAAACCTGAGCTATCCTGATCTCCGCTTTATTTTTGAGGAAATCCAAAAGATTTTAATGGAACTGCATTGAGCGTAACTTTAACGAACCGTTTCTTTCAGTGAAAGGATCAGAAAGACTGTGCTGCTCATTTATGTTCCTTTTATTTATCTTTTTTAAGTGTTTTCTCTTATTAAAACATTAACAGTTTGCTGCTCAGAGTTGATTTTGGAAATGGTTGTTGTATTTTGTTTTTGTTGAATCTTTGATTATCAGTTTATACAAATGCTGTAGCTCTGACTTTCTGAAGGATTGATATTTTCCAGTTTGTAAATCCATTTAAAAAATAATAGTACTTACTGTTTTGCATGTCTGTTTGGAATGCAGTGTTTGTGCTTTAGCACTTCTAAATCTACTGTGATAGTAACTATTTTAAACATTTGGGTCAGTTTCACAGATGGGGCTTTTCCTAGTCCCAGACTTTTGCAATGCCTTAATTTGAAAACATATTGCACTGACATATCTTGACATATATCAGTGCCATTGTTTTGTCTCAAGATGTACTCCAGTGTTGTTTTTGTAATGTAGGTTTGTTTGTAAACTTTTTTTGTAAAAAATATCCTAATATAACTAGGGCCTAGTCATGGATTAATCTACAACCTGTTTCGGAAATTGCCCCTTTGTATGTACTGCATGTGCTGATTGTTGTAATAGTTATTGACTGTTAATGAATTAATGTGTAGTGATTTAAATTAATTGATGATCTGAAAGCAGTGGTTTGCCTCAATATCACTAAACATTTGTTCAAAACTCTTTGCTTTTTATGCCAATGCAAATGTATTTTGTATTTAAAAAAGAAATAAATAACATTTGGATAATTATGGGTGATTATTCTGGGGCCAGAGACATAATGAAATTGCTTTAGAGTTACATAATCCCATAATATAAGCATTAAAAAAGCATGTTGGAATTACAGATGAAAATCTAGTCCCCTTACATAATAAAATTACTTAAACATTACAAAATAAATGTGTTATAGTAAAGAGAAATAGCACTTTGAGTCAACATATTTATATTAGACTACTTAAAACAATTAAAATGTTTTGGTCTGACACATAAAAATTAAATGAGGAAAATTATGTTGGTTTTACACAATCGGATTATGTGGGACCGATGTACACATTAAAATTACGTAAATTGAAAGGATTTTTTTTTTCAGTGTACATTCTTCCGCTTAGAGCTTGAATAATAGACACTCCAGCCCAGGTGGTGGCGCTAATCCGCCATTGCCAATTGCAAGAATAGAAACAAAGTACCCGGCGCGGAGTAATACCGTACCTCACAGCACAACTAATACAAGGCAATGGAGTTGGCAAAAACTACGATAAAACCTGTTGGAATGCGTATTTTGCAGCGATTTTCCTTTAAATTCAAGAAAAATTCAGCTTACCCCACTGGTAGATTTTTTTGCTTATTTTATGCACAAAATCACTTAAATTTAATATTTTTGGTCTAGAAACTAGACCTATTTTCTTGGGTCATTATTCTCATCAAGAAAAAGCATCTTAATTTAAGAATTTTTAGTTATTTTTACTGAAAACAAGACAAAAATACTAAGAATTTTTTTCTTGAAAATAATTTTTTTGCAGTGTATGAATTTTAAAGTGTAAGTGCGTTTACTAAAAAAATTTAAAAACTGAATTTTGACTTCAAAATTCATAAAAGTTGTGTTCAAAATGTGTAAGTGTCAAAAACTTTTGTTTAGCGTAGAAGGAACCAGTGTCCCATAGCCTACAAAAATGCGTCATTCTTGCGGCACTCTATTTATATAGCGTTTTTTCAAAACATAAAAAATAAAACACAAAAAACAGGGCATAAAGAGTAAATATATAGAATATATAGAGTACATACAGAATGTAATACATGTTATTTTAATGTTAATTCATTTTTAAAGAAGAAATTTAGAAGAAAAATGTTGGCACAACAATTTGTTTCCACATAACTATTTTAAACATTCAGACACATACCCTCAGTAAAGGTTTTTATGATCATTTAAAAGTTAAGTGACTCTAAACTTTATGAGGCGGTTATTAAGAGTTTTATTATTTTTCTTATTTAAAACTTGACTCTTCTGTAGTTACAGTACATTGTGTACTAAGACCGACAGAAAATTAAAATTTGTGATTTTCTAGGCCGATATGGCTAGGAACTACAGTATACTCTCATTTCGGCGTAATAATCAAGGACTTTGCTGCCCTAACATGGCTGCAGAAGGCACAATGATATTACGCAGTGCCTGAAAATAGTCCCCCTTGGTAACTTAGCAGAGGACTATTTTCGGACACTGCGTAATATCATTGCGCCTCCAGCAGCCATGGTTTATATAAAATGAGAGTATAGTTCCTAGCCATATCAGCCTAGAAAATCTCAACTTTTAATTTTCCGTCGGTCTTAGTATACAATGTCACTACAGAACAGTCAAGTATTAAATAGAAATCATATCAATTCTCTTTGATTATTTTTGTGATGCTAATGGTCTAATCCGATTCAATGGATTATGCTAAGCTATGCTAAAAGTGATACCGCCAGACCCGAAGATCGGTTGAATGGATTCCAAAAACAGTAAAAATCAAATGTTGAACTCTAGGGGAGCTGGAAAATGAGCATATTTTAAAAAAAGTGGAGTGTCCCTTTAAGATGTTACATTTTAATGGAGCACTCTGGTGCTTGTGTGTGTGTATAGGAATATGATGCTGGCATGCAGAAATACTATAAGATATTCAGTCTTCACCCTGGTAAAGAATACATGGTGCAAGTGAGATGTAAGCCTACACCACATGAAGGGTTCTGGAGCAAGTGGAGCCAAACAACCTACGTCAAAATGCCCGGTTGTAAGTTCTTTATTTATTTTTATACAACAGGGCTGTTAAATGCTTTATTCTGATTGGTTGAGAAATTATTAATGGATATTCATTATTTTTTTGATAACGCACACCTGACCTGTCAAATGTCTTAAAATAACCACCAGAGGAATGTCTACGCAATCTCTGCAGTAACCGTGGTATAAGCGAAATTATTTAAAGGTGCAGTGTGTAAATTTTAGCGGCTTCTAGTGGGAAGGTTGAAAATTGCAACCAACGGCTCAGTCCACTGCTTACCCCTAGCTTTTGAAATGCACAGAGCAGCCACCAGAAAAACATGTCATCGATGGAGACAACTTAGTAAAAAAGTTTGTCCATTGAGGGCTTCTGTAGAAACATGGCGACATAAAATGGCGACTTCCACGTAGGGGGACCCTTGGTGTATGTAGATAAAAACATCTTATTCTAAGGTAATAAAAACATAACGGTTCATTATAAAAAGGTCTTTACACACCCCAGATAATATAGTTTTGTTTATTATTTTGCATTTCTGTCAAAAGATCCTTCTAAAAATTACACACTGCACCTTTAAGGATAATGCACGCCTAATGTGGTAATGCGGCACGATACAAACTAGAGTTCATTCAGTGGCCGGTCGTCAATTATTCCTTACAAACTTACTAATAAAACAGAATCCTACAAAACCTACAATGATCTTAAAGAAATGAGCAGTACATTTGATAAATATTTATAGGATCATTTTCGATATAAGAGACACAGCCTAACACTATAATTATTTTATATACATTTTGTGAGAGGAATTTAGTCAGGAAATATAATCCAGTGAATTAGCTTGCTAGTATATACAGAAGACCAAAATGCACATAATTTTTTGTTGCATTATTTCATTGATGAACTTTATGATTCTGTGCATGTGCTTTATGAGAAGAAAATGTTTAGTTAAATTAAAAGTACACACCGTTTTCCCCGAGAGCCTTTCCGTTACACACGCATAACTAACAGTGCAGACTGTTCTAGATAGAATACCATCAGTTTTACTCTAGGGAGATATGACCTCATCTTCCTCGAGGTCAACCTCACCCAAGCTTGTTTTCGAGCTGTAGCCTCGTCTGGGCCTAATCAGTCGTGGAAAGTCAGGCACAGCAAGAGTCGCACCTGACAGCGGCAAATGAGCCAGAAATGAGCACCGTTTCCAGCTCCCAGAATTCAAAACATCACACATTACTCAATTATTGCGCCAAGGGGTTTTTTGCAAAATGACACATTTTTACCTAGCATTTATCTTTCCCATGAGAAAGAAAAGATCACAAATAGGATTTCTTTAATATCTCAATTATTTATCAATGAGATTTAAAGCAGAGCACAAGGAAGCTTTTGCTTAAAGGTGCAATGTGGGACTTTAAGGAAGAATTCTTGACAGAAATGCAATATAATATATATAAGTATATTATCAGTGATGTATAAAGACATTACATAATCAATTGTGTTGTTTACACCATACAAGTACACCATACACCACGGGTCCATTTACATGGAAGTCCCCTCCATGTTTCTACAGTAGATGCCGCAAAAAAAAAGACTTTTCAAGGGATGGTTCATCGAAAAAATTTGATTTGGTCATTAACTCACCCTCAGAATATTTTAAACTGAAAATGTGATGTACCCCTTCAAATTAATATAACTCTGTCATTTTTTGGTCTAGAAGCCTAATTTTGGTGTTGTTTTAAAGAAGACACTTTAAAGGATTAGTCAATCTTCTTAAAAAAATCCAGATAATTTACTCACCACCATGTCATCCAAAATATTGATGTCTTTCTTTGTTCAGTCGAGAAGAAATTATGTTTTTTGAGGAAAACATTCCAGGATTTTTCTCATTTTAATGGACCCCAACACTTAACAGTTTTAATGCAGTTTAAAATTGTAGTTTCAAAGGACTCTAAGCGATCCCAAACGAGGCCTAAGGGTCTTATCTAGCGAAACGATTTCATTTTTGGCACAAAAAAATAAAAAATATGCACTTTTAATCCACAACTTCTCTTCTTCCTCCGCTGTGTGACGCGCAAGCACGTCCTCACGTAATTGCGTAATGACGTTGAAAGGTCACGTGTTACATATAAACGCACATTTGCGGACCATTTTAACCAATAAACTGACACAAAGACATTAATTAGTGTCAATCCACATACAACAATGTCAGAATGGTCCTCTTTCTCCACACTTGTAAACACTGGAGCGTAATTTCGTATAATTCATCCATGAGCTCATGACGTGATGACGTATTACGTAAGGTCGCGCTGGCCCGTCACAGGACCGGAGGAAGACGAGAATGTTGTCGTTTAAAAGTGCATTTTTTTCTTGCCAAAAATGAAATCGTTTCGCTAGATAAGACCCTTATGCCTCGTTTGGGATCGTTTAGAGTCCATTGAAACTGCAATTTTAAACTGCATTAAAACTGTTAAGTGTTGGGGTCCATTAAAATGAGAAAAATTCTGGAATGTTTTCCTCAAAAAACATAATTTCTTCTCGACTGAACAAAGAAAGACATAAACATTTTGGATTACATGGTGGTGAGTAAATTATCTGGATTTTTTGTTTTTTTACGAAAATGGACTAATCCTTTAACAGTTTCTGGATGTAAAAATATAAAATAAGAATTTTTATAGCATTTTAAATTTATTGTAATAAATAAATATAATGCAATATAATATTTTATTTCTTTTATACATAAAATTATCACAAAAAAAATGTGCTGGCTTGCTGCATACTCTTGTCACAAATTAATAAATTACAGTCACTGCATTATTATTACTGCTAAAAGGTTTTGAAATTAGACATTTTCAACAATATATAGTTTGTCGTGATAGACAGTGCCAGTTAACGGGTTAAAACCTGTATACTTTTTTTTATGCTATACACGAAGGAAGATATTTTGAAAAATGTTAATAACCAAACATTGGGGGCATCATTTATTTCCATAGTATTATTTTTTCCCCTACTATATACTGTACAGTAAGTCTATGGTGCTCCAGATCTGCTTGGTTTCAAACATTCTTCAAAATATCTTCATTTGTTTTCAGCAGAACAAAAAAACCCTAAGGGTGAATAAATTATGACAATATTTACATTTTTCGGTGAACTATCCCTTTAACTCGCTTGCATCTCAAATATTACTCCTGACACAAAGACTCAGAAATCTCCATTAGTGTTTTAATCTCAACAAAGTTTTACATACATTTACATTAATTTTACAGTTTCATACTATTAATGTATTTTAACAATCGTCTCATTTGTTTCTATTTTAAACTGTGACTTACATGTTTTTTTTTTTAATGAAAAATCATTATGTGTCACATGGGGACACGCGCTGTATTCATCACCATTTCCTTTTCCTGTCTTTGTTTTCTATAGACATCCCCAGAGAACATTCCCTATGGATCTTGATTACTATTTTCTCAGTTTTTGGTGTCCTCATCCTCACCTGGACGCTGAACGTCAATCGAAACAGGTGCAAAATATTTTTATGATTCACAAAGTTTCTGTGACTGTTTTTGTGATTTTTCAATAGTAATGATGGATAGGAACCAAAATTCATTGCATGATCCTGTCAGGATAAATGTGATCCTTCTGTATTTCTTCATATATATTTTTATATATCTTTGTAAAGTGTGAAGCTGTGTTTGCTGCCTCCTGTGCCTGGACCGAAAATTAAAGGATTTGACAAACAGCTGCTAAAGGTAATGAAATGATTGCCCATGCACCTTGAAATCACGTGTTCAAATCACCTGTCAAATATTTCAGTTTAGACAGAATTAATATGTCACCCTGGACCACAAAACCAGTCATAAGTGTCACTTTTTTAAAATTGAGATGCTGGATTCACACTAGGGATGGGCATGATTAATCGACGATCGATAATTGATCGTTAAGAATTTAGTCGATGACGTTAATTTGTTATTGATTAATCGAATACTTTTTTTATCTAATGCAGGTTGCGTTGCCTAGCGTAGCGTGGGTCTTGAAGCAATTAAATGAATTTCACTGTGTGGCAGCAATTCAACATTTTACCACCAGGGTGCAATATTTGACACCATACTCCGTTATCTGTGACCTTCCGTTTTGATTTCAAAAAAATAATCATGAAGAGGTCATGATTTTTTGGAACAAATGAGGTCTTTGTTTAGGAATGGGGCTCGCAGCTGCAGATTCCGCTGCTTTAGAGCACCGCATATTCAAGCGCATATATGTTCCGTATGTCTAACTAAATGTAGTTTAACTGTCTGCCACAAGTTGATCTTGTAATAAAGGTCTCATGGAGGGAAACACGCTGTGTTTTTGTATTCAACATTTTTTAATTATAAAAGTTAAATAATTATTTTTTCATTATAAAAATATTAATGATTAATCGATAGTCGATCGTTAATTCTCCCGACAATCGACTAAAAAAATTTAATCGAATGCCCATCCCTAATTCACACCAAACACAGTAGAGGCGGCAAAAACGTGCTATTCGCACGTAGTTGGACGCTTGAACATTTATGCTACTTACAAACCTAACGCTGGGGATCGCGTTACTCGCTCTAGATTACTCGCGGGATTTAACTTCATGTCATGCCAACTTTTTCGCTTGAGTTGAACATTTTCATATCGCGTAATTTGCATCGCCCCACGCAAAGCCGCGTCTGATCACGTCTTTGCATTGACTTTGTATGTAATCTACTCGCGCAAATCATTGATCGTGTCTGGTGTGAACCCACAGTAAGAGTTTACTTGTGCGTGAAATTCTAGTCATTCGAGACGGCTTTTCACATGGAAATTCGCGTCATGGGAGGGGCTTCTGCAACTCTGCTCGCTTCCTCTAATCACATCACTACAAGAGCAAGCTCCTGATTGTTTAATGGGTACGATATTCCACCAAAGTTCTGATTCTTCAACTTGCGTGTTTCCCGAGGCAATGCTCAATTCGCGTTATTCGCGCATTCATTCGCGTCATTAGGCGGATTTGCGTCATTACCGTGGGTTCACACCAGACTCGTTTGCGGCGTCAAATCGCGTCTACCGGGTCTAGTTTGCCGCTTGAACATTTTGAGTTTACTCGCTTCATTCGCGCGTGAAATTCTAGTCATTGAGACATTCACGCGGAATTTCACGTCATGGGAGGGGCTTCTGTGACTCCACTCGCTTTCTGTAATCAAGTCACTACTAGAGCAAGCTCCTGATTGGTTAAAGTGGCGCGTTTTTCCACCAAAGTTCAAATTTCTCAACGCGCGCGTTTGCCACGGTAACGCTCAATTTGCGCCATTCACGCGAACTAGACGTGCGATTGAGGGGGAATTGCGTCTACCGTGCCGCACTAAGAGCCTCACTTATGCTGCGAGACCTCCAGATGCACGTCCACACGTCTTCACATTGACTTAACATTGAAATCACTCGCGCTTGATGCCTCTACTGTGCCTGTTGTAAGCGCAGCATTAGGCGGATTCGCGTCTACCGTGCCGCGCTAAACACCTCATTCACGCCGCAAGACCTCCAGATGTGCGCAAACGTATCTTTATTGATATCGATTTGACCCATGCAATGTATTGTTGGCTATTGCTACAAATATATATCTGTGACTTAGGACTGGTTTTGTGGTCCAGGTTCACATACTGAGCCATGGTTAGGTATTTGCAAGGGCACATTTCTTTATTATTATCATTTCGAACCAAATTTTTTTATTTTAGCAATGGTGAATTTAACATTTGAATTTAAGGGCTAATTTACCCTCGAAATGTTGTTCCAAACCCAGCTCACTTTCTTTTTTTCTGTGTGACAACAAAAACATTGCAGAATATCTGAGCTTTTTTGCCATTCAGTAAAAATAGATAAGAACCAGGGGTTGTAAGCCTCTGAAAGGAATAAAAACATATTGAAAATCATATTGTTTTTTTTTTTTCAGAGGACATACAGTTTAAGTGGATTGACCTGAAATATTTTGCTCTCTCTACAGAATGGGAAGTCCGAGGAAGTTTTTAATGCTCTGGTAATACAAGGTTTTCCACCGACAACCGATTACGATGGTTTATTGGTGGAGTATCTTGAGGTGTACGACAATGAAGAGCAGGAATTAGCATTGGATGGGAAAGATCTGCCAGAAGACTTCCTAAAATCCAAAAACCCATCAGACAGCGACTCCGGACGGGGCAGCTGCGACAGTCGCACCCTGCTGTTGGAGAAATGCCTGGAGCGACGAGATGCAAGCGGTAAAATGCAACACTACAGCCTGCATGGAGAAACCAACGAAGGCAGCGAATACCAGGGGGGTGAACCGGGTTCACCGCAGTCCACGGACGGGCACGCCAAGACCTGGCCTGTCGTTTTTTCGTCTCCACAAACACAACCTCACCAATATCAATTGGGAGCAGCTAAACCCACCCATCACAGCGTCCCAGAGATTCGCAGCATCTCTTCGACACCCATCAGTTACCACCAATTACATCATCGAGACTTCAGCAAGCCCCACTGTCATCATTCCCAAAGCTACAACCAGTTCAATCCCGAATCAGAAACCCTGCCTCAATCACAATCCATGGAATATGTAGAGGTGCAGAGGATCGACCCTGAAAACGTGTTAATGCTCAGGCCTCTTTCAGACCCCAATGGCGAACAGGACTATTTTGAGCCCGCTGGAGAGGACTACAGCCGAGTCAAAGAGGTGACATCAAACAATATGCTCCTTCTGCAGGCAGATACGCCTCTGCAGTCCTCGGACGATTACAGCCAGGTCTCGGACAGCCAAAGCGACCGATGCTCGACCCAACAGCAGCTTCATCCCTGCAAACCTCTCATCCAAGTGTTGTGTAGTCCACTGGGAAATGGTTATGTGGACTCGACCGCATTGTTCCCCTGATACCGATTGCAATACAATAAGCTGTCCACATCTTAAACTCTTATAACATGAGATTTTTTCATTTTTGTTATACAATGTAATAGCAACTTATAAAGGCCTGCGAGAAGGACTTACCTTACTGTAGACATGGCTTCTGTTTCAGTGGTTTCAATTGGATGATTTGTATTTAAAATGATATTTATATTGCGAAGATAACACTTAACTCTTTCCTCGCCTGCATTTTTTATGATTTTCACAAAAGTTTAATGCCTTATAGAAAATGCTTTTCTTTAAATATATAAACATACAAAATATTAAATGAAAGAACAGGCCCTCTGATTTCAAACAAACAAAAAAAAACATTTCATCCTACTTTCATCAGTTCTCTTTTTATCACCTCTCAAATATGGGTAGGTTTCTTCAAAAAAACCAAATTTTGAGCAAAAAGATGAGATAATTAAATTTTTGTAAAGGACTTTTGACAGAGATCAGATGCAGAGTGATCCTCAAAACTGTTTGCCCAAGGGTGATACTTCCGGGTTTAAAAGTTGCGGAAATGTGCACCAACTAATGGATAATAGCGGTATTGTGGATTGACGAGAAAACTTGTCAATGGCGGGGAAAGAGTTAAAGGATTAGTCAATTTTCTTTAAAAAAATCCAGATAATTTACTCACCACCATGTCATCCAAAATGTTGATGTCTTTCTTTGTTCAGTCCAGAAGAAATTATGTTTTTTGAGGAAAACATTGCAGGATTTTTCGCATTTTAATGGACTTTAATGGAACCCAACACTTCATACTTAACTCAACACTTAAAAAAAATTTTCAACGGAGATTCAAAGGACTTTAAACGATCCCAAACGAGGCATAAGGGTCTTATCTAGCGAAACAATTGTCATTTTTGACAAGAAAAATAAAAAATATGCACTTTTAAATCACAATAACTCGTCTAGGTCCGGTCCTGTGAGGCCCCAGGGCGACCTCACGTAATTGCGTAGTGATGTAGAAAGGTCACGTGTTACATATATGAAACGCACATTTGCGGTCCATTTTAAACAATAAACTGACACAAAGACATTAATTAGTATCAGTTGACATACAACAATGTCGGAACGGTTCTCTTTCAACACACTTGTAAACACTGGGGCGGAGTTTCGCATTCGTCATCTGTGACCTCTTGACGTCATGACGTATTGCGTGAGGTCGCGCTGGGGCATCACAGGACCGGAGATAGGTGAGAAGGTGTGGTTTAAAAGTGCATATTTTTTTAAAAAAAGACAATCGTTTCGCTAGATAAGACCCTTATGCCTCGTTTGGGATCTTTTAGGGTCTTTTAAAACTTTGTTTAAAAAAACTGTTAAGTGTTAAGTTAAGTGTTAAGTGTTGGGGTCCATTAAAGTCCATTAAAATGAGAAAAATCCTGGAATGTTTTCCTCAAAAAACATAATTTCTCGACTGAACAAAGAAAGAAGATTTGCCCCTTGAAGATTTTTTATTTTTAGTTGCTCTTTAAAAACATTGAAATCTGCAAAAAATCCATTTTTTTTTAAGTCTATCATATTTACAGATTTTTAGGATTTAGCACTTAGCTGCCCTCAGCAATGCACTATGCATTATGTTATTGTAAATGTATTTTGGATCATGGCACTGTTACGCGGCTGTTCTTGTGCTGTTCGGGGTCAATTGTTTTTTTAGGATTATGAACTTATCTTAAGTATTGCCAAAATGTACTCGCACCACATTGCGACTTCAGTTCTTTGTGCTGCAGTTGGTTTAATCCTCCTGAAATCCTCCTGTCGTTCATTTATGAAAACAAATTCCTCTGCATAATCTCAGCCAAGATGTATTTTTTAAGTATTAATAGTACGATAATGCAAAAGTAAACAATGAGATTAAAACTCATTGGAAGGTGTTTAACGTTTAGACAATTTTATTACAAGAATTAATGGAACTGATTGTTAACACGAAGCAATTACCAGTACACTGTCAGAAAAAAAAGGTACACCAGCTGTGACTGCGGCAGTACCCTTTCAAAAAGTACAGCTTTGCACCTATAGAGCTCCTATTAGTACCTGAGAGGTACATGTTGTTACCAAATGTATACATTATATCTGCAGTGTTGGGGGTAACGCATTACAAGTAACGTGCATTACGTAATCATCATATTACTTTTCTGAAGCAACGAGTAAAGTTACGCATTACTTTATAAATGTACACATTCATGTTCGAGTTACTTTTTATAAAAAGTAATGCAAGTAACTTTTCAGTTTAATTAATTCGATTTTTTTTTTAATTCATGCGCGCCTGAGCCAGAAACGGAGATGGCAGGCCACAGCTTGACATTTTTGCGATGAAAATATGCAATTTCTGAATGCAAAACTTCAGCCAAGTAAGAAAAAGTAATTCAAAAGGAACTTAAAAGAAACGTAAGCAATTAGATACTTTTTTTGGGAAGTAACCTAATATTGTAATGCATTACTTTTAAAAGTAACTTTCCCCAACACTGTTGACTTGCACGTTTTAATGAGGAAAGACATTAAATCAGCACTCCATTTTATATGTTTGATATAAAAAGAAAATGGTGAACAGAACAGAATAAATTTTATTATCTTGTACATACACAAATCATGGTAGCTGGTGAGTCTCATTTTAACGCTTGCCTGTGCAAATAAACCTATGACCGCCACATGTTGCCTTTATTTTATAAGTTGATGTACTGTAAGTATGCTGGATATTACAAACTTTAATCATTTTTGAGTGTATTTTATGATTACTGTGTCGTGCAGCAATTATAAATGCTTTGTTTCATGCAATCAATCTACATCACTGTAAAAAAAAATGCAGCAGTTAAAACAACTTGATTTTGCAAGTCAATTCAACCTACTTTTTAAAGTTTTGACAAAACTTATAAATTCAAGTTGAAAATGTTTAACTTAATTTTTTAAGTTAAAGTAACATAAAAATATGTGTTGATTTGACAAAAATGCTGCAATTTTTTAAAAGTGTAGACAAAGCAACGCTTCATATTTGTTACTTTATGCAAATTTCTGTCATAGGCAGTGGCAACTCTTCATAATGTATGTGTGTAATAAGGTGTAGCCTCAGGACAGTTCTGTTTTTGCTCATTGTGCACTATTCAGACAGTTTGAAATATTGTACTTTGCTATTATTGGATGATTAGAGTCAAATGTTGAAGAAAAGGCACAAGGTGAAATCTAGTAAAGCAATCCTGCTAAGACTTTAATTCTGAGTTAGAGATTGAACTTTGTTATTGAAATCAGGCGTTGATTTCATGCTGCCAAAAAACTTTAATCAACATGTGAAATTGTTCAAATCCACAACAATAGCACTTATTATACAGCAAGAATGGTATTTGTTGTTTTAATGGTCACTCTTTTATTTTCTTACTATTTTAAATGTAATGTTTGTCACTGGAGGTGCTAAAATTAAAGTTTTCTTAGCCATGTTGTGCATTGACTGACATAAGTCTTGTGTGATACATCCTGTTCTGTTTTTCCATAATAAATGGTTTAATTTGTGCAGTGACACCTCTATGATTATTAAACACATTGTCAGATTGTATTAGGTGTGCTGGAGTGCTTCTTCTAAGAATTGGTGGTTTGTGTTTAGCCATGAAACATAATGCAGTAAGTTTGAAATGATCTCTTAATCAAAGAGTTTATCATCATTGAAATCACATCAGTAAAGATCAAATCAATACATTCTGCATATTCATTTTCCAGCTTATCTGTCACTTTATAATACTTATAAACTTGACATAAACTTGTACAATACTTATACTTTTTGTTGGACTATAGTTACACTTATATAAGACAAACTTGCAAACATTTTACACCACAAATTTTTTTAAAAAAATTTTGCAACAACAATTGTCAGAATAGCGAAATGTGAACTCTTCTGTTTTATTTGTATTAATTTGAACGCAGTTAGCAACAAAAACAACACAATAAACTTTCTATCTTTTTTTAATCGCTTTGCTATACTAACAAATATATTTATGGTTTTATTTTTATTTTTATTTATGTGTTTTTACTTTTGTGTCATTAAACACATTAAGGTACCTGGGTCATTCCACCGAATCTGTGCCATTCGCATGTTGTAACTCGTCAAATTTGAAGTTGATATTTTTCATATGACCTTCAGAAGATCCAGATGATGTCACTTCCTCTTAAAAATGTGACTTGCGGGATATTCCTAAATTTTCTGAGGGGGGAACGTGTTGGGTAACAGAACTGCGTGAAATCCTGGGGACATGATTTAAATGTGCATTTTATCTAAAATATTATGACTTTTTAGATGGGTTATGGACCCATACAAAATGAATAGTTTGCTTTATATTTAAAGGTAAAGTATAGAGATATAGAGTAGGGACAGATCAAAAATTTAATTTTTTAGTGTTCTGTGTAGTTTTTATAAATGTTTTAAAATATTTTGTAGTGTTATTAACAGTCAGGACACTTTGCTTAATAATAAAATGTTTTTTGGAGTTAGTTTTCATGCATTTTTATACTTTTAATATCCTGAGGACAGCAATGTTACTCATTGGGTGAAATGATCCACTAGTTGTGATAATTACTATGAAAGCGTGCACACACTTTTACACTTACTAATAGGTTCTTTTCCTGGCTGTATTGTTCCATATAAAACCTTAACAGTGGGGAAAAAAGTGAGAAAGAAATGGAAATGCATCTAAGAACCATGCCAGTCTTGCTACAGTTGATTGTATAAAAGCTTTTCAGATTATTTAAAAACATGTAATTTGAACAAAACAACCCTCTTAAAAAGTTGAACCACTATGAAACAATTGTCTTAGTAAATAGTTTTTCCCTGTGTTTTCCTGGCCACAAAAAAGTTTGAGAATAATTTTTTTTTTACATTTTCCAGTCAGGTTGATTGCTTTTTTAAAATCACTATAAATGTGTTACTTTGTTGTTTAGCTTGTCTCCGTAAAATTATTCCACAATAAACAGCAAATTATGGAGGCTATGTAAGTCATAATGAGATCAAGTTTGATTAATAAGAAAATCTCATAATAAAGACGCAGTGTCTCACATCTCATAATAAGAAACTTGGAAGCTCTTAGCTGGTTTAAAATGGAATAAGCTGGTTCTTCCACAGGTGGTCAAACTGGTCTTTTTCAGTCTGGTCAAGCTGGTGTGTTAGCTAGTTTTAGCTGGTCTCCTAGCCTAACCAGCAAAGACCAGGTTGACCAGATGAAAAAGTGGCCAAAACCCCTCAGGACCTCCAGAAGATAATGCTGTGACCAAGGAGAGCCACGTGGAGAACAAGCAACACCCAGACTATGAGGTTTTGTCAGCCTAAGGTAGAAGTGTCTTAAGTAGATATTGATTATTAAACATTAAATAAATATCTTAATAGTCAAATGGAAAACACTATGCAATGATATCGTATGGTTAACTACCTGAAATAAATGCAAATAAGTGACAGTGACCTAATGAGCATGGTAACCTATATGTAAAAAAATAGCATTTATACCTTACAGTAGTGCACAAAATGCTGCTGGCTAAGTTACTGGATAAGTTACTAAAGGCAATGAAGAGGGTATATAGACTTTACCCCCACTTTTCATTGGTTCAGCTAATACCCTCCCAAACACTATCTTTTCAGGGAAAAATCTCGGCTTCTTCACACTTTTTGCATTTTGCAGGGAGCCAAGTGTTAAAATAAAACAGCAGAAATGCATCAAGTTTTGTTTCGGATAAACAGCCGGCGTTTGCTGGGGAAAACACGCTCATTTAATGCAGGAGATGTGTTTGTGAAACTCCACAGATGGAGCGGTGAGTCAATGCTGTTTTTCTAAGCGTTTGTTTAAAGGAATGCAGGTGCTTTACCGCGGTTTGAAATACTCGGCCGCGAACCACTCGATCTGACTCTGAATCATTCAAATCACTAGCGAATTATTTACTAGTGTTGCCAAGATAATAACTGTTCTTGACTTTATGCTTGCTGCGCAGACCGGCAGGTCGTGTGACATCATAGTAGCGCGAGAGCGTTTCGAAAGCCCAGCAGCAGAGGTTTCAAATCGCTCTCGCGGTAATTTGATGTCATACTCTGTTCTGTTTGAGCAGCGCCGCAAAAAGTCGAACACGCAACATCCCTGCTTCCTAATCCGCATACTTTAACTACTAGTAGTCGAAAAATTTACATTTAATATATCTTATCTCTTTCAATGCACTCAAATGTCTATACTTTCCCATAACAAAAACAGTGTACACATACTTTGATTAAAGCATAGTATAAGTAGCTGAATTGAGATGCAGATAATGCTAGTTCAAATAGGTTGTTCATGTTAGTTCATTATGCATGATGAAATGTTTAGAGTAAAAACCACTGATCTATATAAATGACTAGATCAGTGGTTAAAACTTATTAGTAAATGCTGACAATATCATATGCAGCGTTATTGTAAAACTTACTTTAAAAATCAAAAGTTGTATCTGTTAACATTAGTTAAACCACAGTCAACTAACATGATCAAACAATGCTACTGTATTTATTTTAAATAAACACATACAAGGTTAGCAGGTCTCAGTACAAAATTAAATAAAAGTTCAACACTTTCAAATGAATTTATATTAAAAGAGATTAAAAAGCAGAATTAATATTGACTTTAATGTGATTCCTGTACGAGTTTCTTTATTCTGTTGAACAAAAAACAAGATATTTTTATAAATGATGACAAGGACAAGTACCCATTGGCTATGCAAAAACAATTCCTATGCATTTCAGTGTGTACTGTCAATTGTGTGCTTATCATCGTTTATCAAAATATCTTATTTTGTGTTCAACAGAATTAAGAAACTCATAGGTTTATAACAACTTAGTAGTAAATGACGACAAAATGTTCATTTTTGGGTGAACTATCCCTTTAAGACTGTATCTGTGCCCAGGTGTGTTAAGTCAAAGGTCAGCTGTGAATCACCCCTCAGCTGAACTGCCTGAGATGCCTGCATGTGACTTTAAACCTGAACCATACCAGGTAATGTATTTGCAATAATGAATTACAGATTTAATATACCAAAAGAGTCTGCAATAATTAACAAATGACACGTACCATTTTAATTCACTGATGTGTATTATAAAGAAAAGACATCTAAATAGTGCAGTTGTGTGGATCCCCATAACCAGAATGCAATTTTAACCTTGCATGCCACGTAGACTATATGTTGTGGAGTCTAACTAAAACTATTACCTGTACTGGCGTTATGTATGTTCCTGCAGGGCATGTCTAAAGAACGTCTGCTAGAAATCAGGAAACAAAACTGTAACCCTATGACCATGAAGATAATACACTACAAAAAGCCAGTCTATATAAACCAGGGCTATATGGAGTGGCTTTGGGATGTGGATGGAAGACGCTATCTGGATTTGTTCGCCGGGGTGGCCACTGTGAGTGTCGGACACTGTCACCCGTAAGGACCTTTTGGATTTGTTGCTATGCATTTTTACATTTAGGGCAGAGAGTGACTTTCCTGGGATTTGAACCCATAACATTTGCACATCTATGCTAATAGAAGGGTTCTTGGGTTCTCCAGGATTAAAGCTCAGATTGAGATATACAACTAAGAGAGGTAATGTTTAATATAATGAATGATTGTTCATCTAACCGCCCATTTGCATGTGATCACAGAAAAGTGACCGAAGCGGCAGAGAAACAGCTAAGGCGTGTATGGCACACGACGCCCATCTACATTTACCCACAACTGCAGGAGTATGCAGAGAAACTGGTGTCCCTTTTGCCGGACCCTCTAAAGGTGCACTGCCATATGTGAAAGTGAATCACTGTCTGAAGTCTGAACTATGGCTATGTTCAGAATTAAATATTTTTGCAAGTATTGCTACATCTCAGTTCACACTAAGCTCTTTATAAATCCTATAAATTAAAAAGTTTAGAAATTGTAAATATATGCAGAACATAAACTCACCTAAAGGATTATTAGGAACACCATACTAATACTGTGTTTGACCCCCTTTCGCATTCAGAACTTCCTTAATTCTACGTGGCATTGATTCAACAAGGTACTGAAAGCATTCTTTGGAAATGTTGGCCCATATTGATAGGAACGCATTTTGCAGTTGATGGAGATTTGTGGGATGCACATCCTGGGCACGAAGCTCTCATTCCACCACATCCCAAAGATGCTCTATTGGGTTGAGATCTGGTGACTGTGGGGGCCATTTTAGTACAGTGAACTCAAGAAACCATGTTCAAGAAACCAATTTGAAGTTATTTGAGCTTTGTGACATGGTGCATTATCCGCTGGAAGTAGCTATCAGAGGATGGGTACATGGTGGTCATAAAGGGATGTACATGATGGTCAGAAACAATGCTCAGGTAGGCCGTGGCATTTAAACAAAGCCCAATTGGCACTAAGGGGCCTAAAGTGTGCCAAGAAAACATCCCCCACACCATTTCACCACCACCACCAGCCTGCCCAGTGGTAACAAGGCATGATGGATCCATGTTCTCATTCTGTTTATGCCAAATTCTGACTCTACCATCTGAATGTCTCAACAGAAATCGAGACTCATCAGACCAGGCAACATGTTTCCAGTCTTCAACTGTCCAATTTTGGTGAGCTTGTGCAAATGTAGCCTCTTTCTCCTATTTGTAGTGGAGATGAGTGGTACCCGGTGGGGTCTTCTGCTGTTGTAGCCCATCCGCCTCAAGGTTGTGCGTGTTGCGGCTTCACAAATGCTTTGCTGCATACCTCGGTTGTACCGAGTGGTTATTTCAGTCAAAGTTGCTCTTCTTTCAGCTTGAATCAGTCGGCCCATTCTCCTCTGACCTCTAGCATCAACAAGGCATTTTCGCCCACAGGACTGTTGCATACTGGATGTTATCCCCTTTTCACACTATTCTTTGTAAACCCTAGAAATGGTTGTGCATGAAAATCCCAGTAACTGAGCAGATTGTGAAATACTCAGACCAGCCAGTCTGGCACCAACAACCATGCCACGCTCAAAATTGCTTAAATCACTATTTTTCCCATTCTGACATTCGGTTTGGAGTTTAGGAGATTGTCTTGACCAGGACCACACCCCTAAATGCATTGAAGCAACTGCCATGTGATTGGTTGATTAGATAATTGCATTACTGAGAAATTGAACAGGTGTTCCTAATAATCCTTTAGGTGAGTGTATATGCAGAAAATTTTCAAACTGTATACTGCAGTAATAGAAGTGTAGTATGTTGCTATTCTGATTGTGGCATTTGTTGTTTTTTTTAGGTTGTGTATTTCACTAACTGTGGTTCTGAGGCAAATGACCTCGCAGTGCTAATGGCTCGGCTTCACACTGGAAATTATGACGTCATAACACTCAGGTGATCGACGTGGTTAACTTTAGGTTAAAATAGTATCCAAACATAACAAACAATTAAACTAGATATCTGCTAAACTAGATACTCTCATTCTGGCGTAATAATCAAGGACTTTGCTGTTGTAACATGGCTGCAACAGGCGTAGTGATATTACACACTGACCGCAAATAGTCCCCTTGGTTACTTTCAATAGCTGTGGACTTTTTTCAGGCGCTGCGTAATATCACAACACCTGCTGCTCTTTGGTTATTTTTAGCACAATGCTAATGGTCTTATCAGATTCAATGGATTATGCTAAGCTATGCTAAAAGTGGTAGCACCAGACCCAGAGATCGGCTGAATGGATTCCAAAACAGTAAAAATTAAATGTTTAACTCTAGGGGAGCTGGATAATGAGAATATTTTCAAAAAAAGTGGAGTGTCCCTTTAAATGTCTAATTGAATAGAGAAATTACATAGCTTCTTTTTTTATTAATGGGATTGTTTACTGAAAAATTTAAATTCTGTCATCAGATCTGAGGCACTATTCACTTCCACAGTATTTTTTCCTACTATAGAAGTCAATGGTGGCCCTGATCTGTTTTGTTTCAAACATTCTTATCTTCTGTATTTATACAGGTTTGAAACAATTTAGGGTGAGTTAGTGATGACTGATTTTACATGTTTATGTGTGAATCTCTTTAATGTTTTAATGCTGTCATCACAAATCAAACTTCTGTGTAAAACCACAAATAAATCACAGCATTTTTCTTTGTTTGTGTATGCAGGGGCTCGTATCATGGTGGCAGTCCACAAGGAACAGGTCTCACATCTAACGCAACATATAAATTTCCCGTCCCTTCCTCTCTGGGCTGCTACAACGTACGTATGACAACAATCATTAATCCTTTTGTCAACGACCTGCTTTTTTAAGGTAATATTCATCTGAGACAGTTTCACAAACTAAATTATGAGAGCAAACATCAAGTTAACATCAAGTTACCTGGATTTGAGCATGTACTGATGATATTTTTCCTGCAGCGTGAACACTACGGGGCAGTTTCCCAGACAGGGCTTATCCTAGTCCCAGACTAAATTGCATATTTGAGCTCAGCTGCCCTAAAATAAAACATATTGCATATCTTAACATATATCAGTTTTGTCTCAAGATGCACACCAGTATTGTTTTTGTAAGGTTTGTTTGTTAAAACTACTTAAATGTCCTAATATAACTAAAGCCTAGTCCTGGATTAATCTAAACCCTGTCTGTGAAACTGGCCCTCAAAATTCTGCATATCACATTGGGAGACCCTACACAACATTGCATTATATCGAAAAGCTTTTGTAGATAAATTTAGGATAGGTCTATGTTTTTCTGGACTTTATTGTCGTGTTGGTTATGTGAACAGTGCTGTTTTATTTTTTTTTAGACTATGTGTCCAGATGTGTTCAGGGGTCCATGGGGAGGCAGTCAGTGTAGAGACTCTCCAATTCAAACCACGCGACAGTGCAGCTGCTCACCAGGTACACATAAAAACATTTCATATTTCTATCAGGATATACGTCTGTAAACACTACATAGTGACCCAATCCCTAACCTTATTGTTGCTGCTCATCTGAGGTCTGTGCAGTTTGTCCTGACCATAGCATATTTTAAAACAATCGATTTTCTATTAAAAGCTTAGATTGCTCTGAAGGACCGTTTAGCTTCTGGACAAACATTTTTAAGAGCAAGGGAGCATATAAAAAAATATTACGAGTGGGCAACTCAGACGTCCAGCAGACAATTATTTGTGAAAACCCAGCTAGAGTATTTTTATTTTATTTACTATTTTCTATATAAAATCATCTTACATGACGTAAAGAACATTCTGTTATATGGAGGACTGGGGATGCAAAAATGTTAAATAAATAAGAAATATAATAAGATATATATAAAACAAACATACATAAATAAATAAAAAAATTAATATGCAGAGAAATATAAAAACTACCGAGCCCTTAAGGTGACACTGGAGTAAAAAAAAATGTAAAGTTTAGTTTCATGTGCCCACGTGAAACTTTCTTGTGCGCACATGAAACTTTTGCTTTCACGTGCGCGCGTGATAGTTTCATGTGCGTGCGCGAAAGTTTCACGTGTCCACGCAAAACTAAACTTTATAAAATTTTTGCTCCAAGTCACCTTAGGGGCTAAGTAAAAAACAAACATAAATGAGTAGGCTATTGCTACTTCTATTTCTTTTTTTTAAGTAAAATATTTTAAACACATTTATTTATTTCTGTATTTATTTATAAATATATAAGTTATATAATTTATATAATAAATAGAATTTATATATTATTTTATTAATTTCCACATTTATGTTTTTATATATGTAAACATTAATTTATTTTTTACATTTATTTATTTCCACATTTATTTATTTATTTATACATTAATTTATTTCCACACATATTTATTTATACATATTTATTTCCACACATATTTATTTCTACATTTATTCATTTCCACATGTATTAATTTCTACATTTATTTATTTATGGCAAATCCCATAAACCTGAATGTCTTATAGACTTAGATCTAGGCTCTTTTGTTTTGGGTCGGCAAGTATCCACCGTAGCATTGTGGATGCAAATTTTGCATGGACAAATATTTTCTTAAGAACATTTGGTATATTTATTTTTATTGGCCAATGAATGTAAATCTCTGATTTACATATTTTTATCTTTTCTTAGGTCACTGTCAGGCCAATGATAAATATATTGACCAGCTTAAAGAGACGTTTGACACAAGTGTTTCGTCTCGTATCGCTGCATTTATTGGAGAACCAATTCAGGTTTGACTACATTATATGATGGATTCAATTTTACACTGGATGTACGACATTTAAAACATATTATTACAAATACTGACAAGCATTAAAGGGATAGTTCACCAAAAAAATGAAAATTCTATCCCTTATTCACCCTCAAACTTTTTGGGGCACCATTGACTTCCATAGTATTATACATAGTATTCCATAGTGAATTCCATAGTGCTCCTGCTTCCTGCGTGATTACAAATATCTTCATTTGTGTTCAGCAGAACAAAGAAAAGTATACAGGTTTGCAAATAAATTATTTCTGCTTGAACTATACCTTTAATCATTACAAGCATCATTTGCATTAAATTATGACATATTGTGATAATAATCAATATCTGTACGCAGGGCGTTGGTGGAGCTGTTCAATACCCTAAAAACTACCTGAAGGAGACCTTCCAGCTTGTTCGGGAGAGAGGTGGAGTCTGTATCGCAGATGAGGTCTGATATGGTTGTGTAAATCCCATTCAAACATTAAGCTGGTCCATCCAACTGTTGGTTAGATGATTGATTAGCCGTAAATTGATGAACTAGGATTTTGCAAAATTACTCTAAAACAATAAGATAAATATTAGACATCACGCAAACAATGTAAACAGATACAATTTTTGTATTAAGGAACATTTCTGTAATTTATTGTGCCCATTATTTTATGGTATTTTACAACATACTTGTTTAGAGCTTATTTGAAATAAGTAGACCGTAAAATGATTTACTTCAGAATCCAGCCAGAATAATTAAATGCCCACCCAGGTACATTTCACCTACTGTTTTATGAATGTTGCTTGATTTCAGAATAAAGTTATTATTTATTAATGCCATATCTCTTATGCTTCTCAGGTACAGACTGGCTTTGGGCGCACAGGAAGTCATTTTTGGGGGTTTCAGGGACATAATGTAATTCCAGACATGGTTACTATGGCAAAGGGCATTGCTAATGGGTTCCCAATGGGTGCTGTGGTCACCACAGCAGGTAAGTGTGATTTGCATAGGCGATAATGACATGCAGTTTGCTGAATTTAACGTGTTCATTGTTAGACTGCACTTATGGTGAGCTTGGAGCCAATGGCAAGACAACCCAATTAAAATATTCATAGAACAAAATGTAACAAAAAATATGAATTAAATTGCTCTCGTGTTGTTTTTTTAACGGTGTACTGTTGAGTTCGCCTTAAAATACTCTGCAGTCGGGGCACTTTGTTCATGTTGCTAAGCTCTTTGGTTCATGTCAGTTGGATATTTCTATTGTATTAAAAAATACACACCAACTTTTACACATTGCCTGAGTTTTGGAAGTGAGGAATATTGGTTGACACTAAACTATCACTAAACTATCACGTTGCTTATTTGCAGAGATTGCCAGTTCATTTGCAAAGGGAGTTCATTTCAACACATTCGGGGGTAATCCACTGGCCTGTGCAATTGCATCTTCAGTATTAGATGTAAGTACACATCAACTGTTACCCTGTCTGTGAAATCCAGGCGAATTCTCACAATCAAATTTTTAAGATTAGGTCAATAAGTTACATTTTCAAAGAATGTCCATTACAAGCTTTTAAATTATTAAGGTAATGGTTTTACCATTCATGTTAGTCATGCTGAACTGTGTTGACATCAATATTATCATAAGATTATGAATCATAGTCATTTGGATGGTCAGGTGGACATCAGCATGAATGTTTTTTTACGTGTTTCTTTCAGACGATTAAAGAAGACAGGACGCAGGAGAACAGTGCTAATGTGGGGACCTACCTGATGACGGAGTTGGCCAAACTCCGGGATAAGTACGAGATCATTGGTGACGTACGAGGAAAAGGTCTTATGATCGGGATAGAGATGGTCAAAGATAAGGTGAACAAGCAGTACACCAATATATGTGATCTCATATAATTTATAATAATTCTTATCAACCCAATGTATTCATCTGGTGGATCTGTAAATAGGATCTGGTGTAATTTGGATTAACTATTAGTTATAAGAATACAAAGTAATAACATATCTTAATGTCATTCTAGTTAAACTGACATCGTTTATAAACAGTTTACAAAAGCAACATAACAGTGCAAACAATCCACCTGAACTAATGTCTTGAATACACAAAGACATCTGGCGGTGCGTCTTCCACTGCATGGAGCTTTAATGCTTTTGGAAAAAAAGATTTTGGATGGATGTGCTTTTAGGAGTTTACCATGTTGACCCATATATAAAAAGATAACATGACTGTACTGAAATATAAAATAAAATGATTTGATTGTGTTCAAATGGAGGTCATGTACATCCGGAATGGTACAAGGGTAAGCAAATTCTGAGAGAAATTTCCTTTTTGGATGAACTTTTGCTTAAAAGGGATAGTTCGGGCAAAAATGATATTAAACCCATGATTTACTCACCCCCAAGCTGTCCGAGTTGCATATATCCATCGTTTTTCAGACAAACACATTTTCGGATATTTTATAAAAAGTTTTAGATCTTTCAGTTGATGAAATGTAATGTTACGGGGTCCAGGATGATAAACAAAGGTCTTCTGAGGGTAATCCACGCGGTGTTGTTGTAGAAATATCCATATTTAAAACTTTATTAACGAAAATAAATACCTTCCGGTAGCGCCGCCATCTTAGTTGCGTCCGCATTCAGGATGAGAGCTTACGCAGCCTACGGAGGCTACTCTGCTGCTGCTCTGTGACCCGCCCCTCCGAATTTGTCATACGTCACTAAGAAAAGTGCGTACACTACGCTAATACTCTCTCCTGAATGCGGACGCGACTAAGAAGACCTTTGTTTATCATCCTGTAGCCGCTTGGATTTAATTTGTGAAGGATGGAGGCACTTTTTTTGGACTTGAAGGTCGTGGACTATGGGTGGACCCCGTAACATAACAGTTAATCAACTGAAAGATCTAAAACATTTTATAAAAATATCCGAAAATATGTTTGTCTGAAAAACGATGGACAAATGCAACTCGGACAGCTTGGTGCTGGTGAGTAAATCATGGGTTTAATATCATTTTTGCCCGAACTATCCCTTTAAACCAAGAGATACCTCACGCTTTAGAAATCAATGTAAAAATCCTGAAGCTTGTTATTGTGCATCCGCCTAATTAAACTCTGTTTGCAGAGCAGTCATGGTGTCCTAACATTGAGGTATGGGAAGAGACATGTAGGAGTTACATTAGCTTTAAATGGAACAGTTAATGATTCGGTTGAGTCTGTCTTTGTGTGGCATTTTCCCTCAGAGGGAATGAGATAGAAAACATGTTAGCCATTAACTCGAGCAAAGACCGACCATCTGAGCATTCTCAGAACTTCACTGGGCTCTCTTCAGCGCTTAAAAACAGTGATGTACCTCACCCATGACCCTTTTACTGGAATCTATCAGTGTGTTTACAAAGATAAGCCAAATTCAGATTTCACTGTAGTTAGGTATAGTTAACCCCAAAATGAAAATTCTGTCAATCGCAGTGTTTGCTTAACCAAACCTACACAGTCAAATGACATGTTCGTGTTGAAAAAGTATTTAAATAAAAACCTGTTCAAACAGGAGAATTCCTAGAAATGTTATCCTAAAAGAAAATTTCCCCCCTTATCCAGGTCAGCAAAGACCCTCTCCCTTCACAAGCCATGGCTGAGATTTTCGAGGACACTAAGGACATGGGTGTGCTGATCGGAAAGGGCGGGCTGTACGGACAGGTAAGCGGGCACCATCTGTGAACCGGGTGAACTGTGAATGCTCGAGGTGTGTGTGGAAGTTGTGCAATGCTAAAGGTATTCCAGAGATCCGTGTCGGTCTTGTAGTAACATGGTCGATTTGTGCCTCAGGAATCCTGCTTGTCTAAACTTATGGAAATAGTTACAGGAAGCATTGCATTTACAAAGAGTCTGGGCTTTACCGTTATGACTTTGTTTGCATGAAATTCTGACGGTTATTTTTTTGCATTCTGAAAGTAAAAGCATGTCTTAAACCTCATACGCCCATATTTTCCTGTCATACGCCCATATTTTCCTGTATACGTTAGAGTGCCTTGGGGGTAAAAATGACCTCAGAAATTAAAAGAGTAATAACAAAAAATATATAAATTTTTAATGATACAAATAATTTTTTACTTCCCATCTATACATTAATGCTGCATTTTGTGAGATATGAAGTACTTTTTTTACCTGTTTACCACTAAATTACTCAACTGCACCATTAGCTTGCCTGTAAAATATCACATTTTTCACAATTTTCAATTGGGGTCATTTTTACCCCCAAAGGGCCTCTTTTGGTAAATTATTTACACCTCTTTAGAACGAGAAAATGAAGCCCAGTTTTTATATGAATCTTGACATAATCTGTAAAAGTCACAAAATCTTGTTCCACTGAGATGAAGGGAACCATGTTTTTTAACTAAAGAAAAGTGGCTTGGGGGTAAGATTGACCCACGGGACTTATTAAACTTTTTTTGCTCAAAGTCAAGTCAAATTTATTAATATAGCTCTTTTCACAATGGTTTAATTGTTTCAAAACAGATTTAAATGAATAAAAACAGGAGAAAACACAGAAAAATCGTTTTTTATTGATTTTTCAAAATTTTGTAAACATAACACTTGACAAATACTATTATAGGAAAAACAAAACCGTATTTTTGTTATAACAAATCTGCACAGCGTTATTTTTTCTGTGGACCATCCAACTTCATTAAAGGGGACATTTCACAAGACTTTTTTAAGATGTTAAATAAATCTTTGGTGTCCTCAGAGTACATATGTGAAGTTTTAGCTTAAAATACCATATAGATAATTTATTATGAATGTTAAAATTGCCACTTAGGTGCGAGTAAAAATGTGCCGTTTTGGGTGTGTCCTTTAAAATGCAAATTTTGCTGTCAATCATTCTCTCTCTCTCTCTCTCTCTCTGCCCTAAATGGCAGTGCTGTGGATGGATGGATAGTGCAGATTAAGGGCTTGTATTATTATATAAGATCCCCTTCTGACATCATATAGAAAAGTAGGCGTTTCATTTAGAAATAAACTGGCTGCAGACTAACAGTTGGAGAGGGCGGAGTTAACAAATGAGCAGTCTTACTGACGTCATCTGAAAATGATCGCCACAAGAGGCGGAAGCACATTTTCAGATTTTGTTAAAAGTTTATGAGGGTACATGAATTAAAAAAATGACTTGCGCTGATAAATTGTTTGTAAAAAAACCACTTTATTTCATTGTAACTTTAAAATAGCACCCAAGTTTTCACAAAATATCAATAAAATATTTTTACAAAATTATTTTTGTGTGAAAAACAGGTTATGATTAAATAATGACAAAATATTCTTATGCAGATCATTTACAGCTGTAAAACCTAGGACCTGTTTGTGCCAATGTTGGACTAACATTATATTAACTAGTGCTGGGCAAAGATTAATCACATACAAAATAAAAGTGATTTTTTTTTTGCATATTATATACGTGTGTGTATTGTGTTATTATTATGTATATTTAACCACACAAACATACATTTATTAATTTCATAAATGTTTTATTTATATATAATGTTTATTTATTTATATATCATATAGAATAAAAATATATACACATGTAAATGTTTCTTAAATACATACATGAATGTGTGTATATTTATATATATACATAATTACACGCAGGACACATTTATATATTATGCTAAACAAATCACTTTTATGTTGTATGTGATTAATCGCAATGAATCTTTGCCCAGCACTAATATAAACTGTTTCTGTTTT